>NW_017296146.1:23970-25351 GCF_001594075.2 Trachymyrmex cornetzi | reverse complement strand
TAGTAATGATAGTGTATCTTTGATCAAAAATCTAATACTTTTCGCACTTCAACTGTATTAATAATACTGTAAAAGCTAAAAAAAATGTAAGCAGATCCTCAAAAATGTGGATCTTCAAAAATTGAAATGATTATCTAACAATATCTGTTACCATGAAAAGTAACTGATATTCAAGGTTCCAGTTCAAAGTGAACATACATAGAATATATTCTCAAAAATGTAAACCTTTCAAAACTCCAACAGACAGGAAATGGCAGTCAGCGTGGTAATTAATACGTAATCCTAAATCTTCAATCCAATAATCCAAAGACGTAGAAGGAATTCGTCTCAACATTGGATCAACTAATTACAATTTAAGATACAAGAGTATCGAATTAAAAAAAGCATGTTGATCGCAGCTCGAACGAGAAAGATGATTCCAGTAATTATAAATTTCAATCTTTATGTAACCATGACAAGTGACTTATATATAAGGTGCCAGTTCAAAGTGAACATACATCATGTGTATTCTCACAAATTAAAACTTTTAAAAAAGTTTCGACATTTCTAAGTGGACACTGAATTGTTCTGCACAGTAATTTTCAATAGTAGTATTTATTTTAAGAAGAATTTACTGCTTACACAAAAAACAGTCAATTATTATCGAATGTGTAAAATTATCAAAAAAGTTTCCTCTCTTGCGATTCGAAAACAAATTTGTACATGAGACTTAATTTTATTTTGATATTCCATCTTTGTTGATCGTCAATGAATAACAAAGATAATCGAATCTATATTATTCGATTGCTAGTTGAATCTATATTATTAAAAACAATGCAAAAAAAGCTTAGTAGTATAGTACAATTTTGGGTGCAAATTCAAACCATAGCAAAAAATAAATTAATTTTGGAAAAAAGATGGAGTTATGACGAAAAAGAGGAAAACAAATAAAATTACTGAATAAAATATAAATTTTAATTATTTTATTAAAATAAACGTCAGATATAATACTTAAAAAAATATATCAATTATTTTAAATAGGAGCTGCTTCAGGGAATTGTGAACAAATTTCGAAATTTCAGACTTTTATTCCATTAAATCTATTATCTTTGTGGAATGGGGAAGTCAATATAACAATGTCAACCTCATTATTTTGTAATAATAAAATGTATTAAATAGATGAGTGTTGGCAATACTTATCAAATTACATTTTACGTTTCCGTGTGTTATATGAGACTTCAACTCTGTAAACTCCGTGTATACCGAGCGTGTTACTTTTTCATAACAAAATAAAAGAAAGAAAGATCATCGGGGAGACGAAACGGTCGACTGAAAGTCTCGAAGTGGAAAATCCGAAAAAGTACAAAATAAAAAATACAAATCAAATAATCGACACACGCTA
>NW_017296146.1:15095-16477 GCF_001594075.2 Trachymyrmex cornetzi | reverse complement strand
CTCGCAAACAACAAAAAAGTATATTTATACATCGAAATAAATATTGAAGTTCGTGTTAAAATCGGAGAGACGAAGAAAATATAGTACCTCTGTCAAGCTAGCAGGATCAAATGAGCAGAATCGAAAAAAACCTTTCGAACTATTTAGTGCTCATTTTGTGCTAATTTGTGCTACAAAAGACAATTTTGTACCACGTGCCGTTTAGAAGAAACGTGTGGCGCTGCCAGCTTAATATCAAGCTAGCAGGACCACAAGAAAAAAAGAGAAAAAAGGGAAAATGAAAATAGATTTGAATAGTACTGATTTTGTGCTAATTTGTGCTATAAAAAAAAAGTTAATATATTGATCCATTTCTCAAGAACCAACCCCTAACTGAATTATACCCTATTAGGTTCAAGAGTAAAGTACCTTTCGCCACGAGCAGAATCAATCGCTACTTACACAATAGAAACGTTATAATTTGTGCTGCCAAAATATCAAATTTCAGATTTTGTGCTCGCGCCGTTTGGGGGTAGTTTTCGAAGGAACGACGCGAGCAAAAAATCTGAAACTTTATATTTTGGCAGCACAAATTATAACGTTTCTATTGTTTAAGTAGCGATTGATTCTGCTCGTGGCGGAGGGTACTTTACTCTTGAGCCTGACAGGGGTTGGGGGTTGTTTTCGAAATAACGGCACGAGCACAAAATCTGAAACTTTATATTTTGGCAGCACGAATTATAACGTTTCTATTGTGTAAGTAGCGATTGATTCTGCTCGTGGGGAAGAGTACTTTATTCTTGAGCCTGATAGGAGTCGGGGGTTGTTTTCGAAGGAACGGCACGAGCACAAAATCTGAAAGTTTATATTTTGGCAGCACAAATTATAACGTTTCTATTGTGTAAGTAGCGATTGATTCTGCTCGTGGCGAAGGGTACTTTACTCTTGAGCCTGATAGGAGTCGGGGGTAGTTTTCGAAGGAACGGCACGAGCACAAAATCTGAAACTTTATATTTTGGCAGCACGAATTATAACGTTTCTATTGTGTAAGTAGCGATTGATTCTGCTCGTGGCGAAGGGTACTTTACTCTTGAACCTAATAGGGTATAATTCAGTTAGGGGTTGGTCCTTGAGAAATGGATCGATATATTAACTTTTTTTTGATAGCACAAATTAGCACAAAATCAGTACTATTTAAATCTATTTTCATTTTCCTTTTTTTCTTTTTTTTTCTTGTGGTCCTGCTAGCTTGATATTAAGCTGGCAGCGCCACACGTTACTTCTAAACGGCACGTGGTACAAAATTGTCTTTTGTAGCACAAATTAGCACCAAATGAGCACTAAATAGTTCGAAAGGTCTTTTTCGATTCTGCTCATTTGGTCCTGCTAGCTTGACAGAGGTC
>NW_017296146.1:13215-14609 GCF_001594075.2 Trachymyrmex cornetzi | reverse complement strand
TCTCAAAAATGTAAACCATTAAAAATTTAAGTGATTATCTGATAATACATTACCATGACAAGTAACTGATATATTATTAAAGGTGCCAGTTCAAAGTGAACGTATATCAAGTGTTTCCTAAAAAATGTAACCTTTAAAAATTTAAATGATTATCTGATAATATATATATTACCATAACAAGTATTTAAATAAAGCGAATTCTCAAAGATGTAAACCATTAAAAATTTAAGTAATTATCTGATAAGACATTACCATGACAAGTAACTGATATATTATTAAAGGTGCCATTTCAAAGTGAACGTATATTAAGTGTATCCTCAAAAATGTAATCTTTAAAAATTTAAATGATTATCTGATAATATATTACCATGACAAGTATTTGATATATTATCAAAGGTGCCAGTTCAAAGTGAACATACATATAGAGTGTATCCTGAAAAATGTAAACCTTTAAAAATTTAAATGATTATCTGATGATATATTACCATGACAAGTAACTGATATGTTATTTAAGATACCAGTTCAAAGTTAACACTTTCAAAAATTCAAATGATTATCTGATAATATATTACCATGACAAGTAACTGATGTATTAATAACGGTGGCAGTTCAAAGTGAACATACATAAATAAAGTATATTATCTAAATTTATAGAATATATTATCATGAAAAGTAACTCATATGTTATTGAAGGTACGAGTTCAAAACGAACATACATACCTACAAGTAAACCAGACTATAATTTTATTCTAGAAAATAAGTGCGATATGTTATTCTTAGTGCACAATATATAAAAGTCGTTTATTGAGATTTGACTTAAAATTTATACTAGCCCGTACAATGAAAAATAATTGCTTGTAATTCCAAAGTACCAATTTGTTAATGACTCGGAAAAAGAACATGGCGGCCTGCTTTCAAAAAACTTCCGATGGATGGTTCAAAAAAACGGTGTCTTATTGCCTGAAACGAGCAAATGTTAGGTAAACCCAAAATTAAAAAAAATATATATTGAGAAAAACAAATGGATGTATTATCAAAGGTGTCAGTTCAAAGTGAATATAAACCTTTAAAAATTAATGATAATATTACGATATATTACCATGACATGTGACTGATATATTAATAAATGTGCCATTTCACAGTTTAAATGATTATCTAACAATATATATTATCATGACAGTAAAATATATCAATTCTTGAGTCAGTTACAGACAAGCTATACGGTTAAAAACTTTACTGATTATTTCACGTAATATATTCACTTCCTTCTAGAACTTTCTAGAAAATACCGTTTTAATATGATCCTTTTCGTACTTCAAATGGTGTCATTATTGAGGGGATCGGCGGAATAAAGGTCTAATTACAAAATCTTGGTTTACTATATTTGTATTATT
>NW_017296146.1:12785-13132 GCF_001594075.2 Trachymyrmex cornetzi | reverse complement strand
CTTTTTCCGAGTCATTAACAAATTGGTACTCTGGAATTACAAGCAATTATTTTTCATTGTACGGGCTAGTATAAATTTTAAGTCAAATCTCAATAAACGACTTTTATATCTTGTGTACTAAGAATAACATATCGCACTTATTTTCTAGAATGAAATTATAGTCTGTTTTACTTGTAGGTAAGTATGTTCGTTTTGAACTCGTACCTTCAATAACATTTGAGTTACTTTTCATGATAATATATTGTATAAATTTAGATAATATACACTTTATTTATGTATGTTCACTTTGAACTGGCACCTTTATTAATATATCAGTTACTTGTCATGGTAATATATTATCAGATAAT
>NW_017296146.1:10532-11813 GCF_001594075.2 Trachymyrmex cornetzi | reverse complement strand
GATACACTTGATATATGTTCACTTTGAACTGGCACTTTTAATAATATATCAGTTACTTGTCATGGTAATGTATTATCAGATAATCACTTAAATTGTTAATGCTTTACATTTTTGAGAATACGTTTTATTTAAATACTTGTTATGGTAATATATATTATCAGATAATCATTTAAATTTTTAAAGGTTACATTTTTGAGGATACACTTGATATACGTTCACTTTGAACTGGCACCTTTAATAATATATCAGTTACTTTATATTATTTATGGACAAATAAAGGGCTAATTAGAGTTTAATCGCGGTATTGTTTATTGTTATTTATTTACTGTTATTTATTTATTGTTAGCCTCTTTACTAACGTTTCCATTGATTATGCGATGAACTGTATCCAAGACCATTGGCGATTTATTTCTAGAGATTGTTGTTTACCGAAGGAGGTATTCATCAAGGCGTTTCAGTTTATTTTAGATTCTACTTTCTTTGTGTTTGATAGTGTTATTTATAAAAAAAATTATGATACTCCCATGGGCTCCCCGCTGTTTCCCGTCATCGCGGATTTAGTTATGCGTAAGTTGGAGAGTAGAGCTTTGTCGTTGATTAAGTTTTCGTTGCCCCTTTACTATAGGTATGTTGACGATATAATCATGGCAGCGCCTGTTTCTTCGGTTAGTTCCATTCTTGATGTCTTTAATTCTCAGCATCCTAGGCTTCAGTTTACTATGGAAGTGGGGGGTGATAGGTTAAATTTTTTGGAAGTTACAGTGATTAGGGATAATAATTTGATAGAATTTGATTGGTACCACAAGCCAACCTTTTCGGGTAGATATTTGAACTTTTGGTCAGAGCTCGCGGTTTCTCAAAGAATAGGGATATGTGAAGTTAGCACCCCAACTATAGTACTCAGGAGTTCTGAATAGAGTTCCCGTTTCTTTTTGTATCAATTCCGCCATTAGGTGCGTTCTGTTTGTTTAACGTTGGGCGCATTTAGCAGAAAAGAGCGCTACTAGAGCGCTCGCTGTTATTGGTACCTTATTGTTCCAGATCTAAAATTCTAATTGGATGATTTAAAAGAATACATCAATAACAGCGAGCGCTCTAGTAGCGCTCTTTTCTGCTGAATGCACCCATTTAGTGGGCATAAGGATAACATATGCGCATCATGTATGAAACGATACGCACCCTTCCGGCACTGATAACACTTGTTAAGGGTCCGCGCACAAAGATGGTCGCAACTGAGTCGTAGTCATAAGTCGTTGTCGTAGGTCAACGCACAAGGATTTT
>NW_017296146.1:6903-7798 GCF_001594075.2 Trachymyrmex cornetzi | reverse complement strand
TGCTATAGGTTCTCGCGGCACGTATTATATCGTTTGCTATACTGTGCGCTCGCGTTCGCTTGGTAGACGGCCGGAGTGCTATAGTATAGCGCGCCGGACGTTAAAATGAGTACAGTAATTGTTGAATTACCTAAAGAAGATGCAGCTTCGACATGCTCGTCGGATACGTTGTCTTTTGTGAGTAACTCGTCCACTATTCCTCCACCTGACCATTTTTATAATAAAAAGAAAACTGCAGTAGATAAAGTACAGAACGCAATTCAAGATACTGCAACAAAATTGAGTTCTACCTGCGATACTATTTGTGCCACTTTAACGCAACCTAAGAATATTCCAACTGCATCCGTTGAAGAGGATCCTGCCCTGATCTTAAAAACGGTCTTAAGAATGTTGCATCAAACGTGTAATTAAAATGTCTAAGCAAAATTATGATGGTGCTTGATAAGTATTCTGCACCCTTTTCCTAAGTCACTTTTTTTTGTACGTTTCTTTTAAGTGATACTAAAAGTATAAGTATTGAAGAGTTTTACCATATATTCGTTTTATTCTATATAATTTATGATACAAGAAAAAATGTTATCTTTTATTTTATATTATAGTTTTTATATTGTATCATATATTTATCATATATTTTTATAATATATCACTTTTTCTGTCTTTGTAGTTTGTATAAATAAAAATAGTATTCATGTTCATTTCATTTATAATTAATAAAATATATGTTAACAAAGTTAGTATGTGTTATATATTAATCAATTAATATTAGATCAAAGATATCAATCAATGTTTTATTAATCGTTTATTACGAACTTACATATACGTTGGATGCATATAGTAATTGAATAAATAACTATAAAAGATAAGTAAATTAAACTTCTTTATTTAGATTATCGCG
>NW_017296146.1:3090-4449 GCF_001594075.2 Trachymyrmex cornetzi | reverse complement strand
CGTGTAACCCTAAACTTTTCATACGAAACATTTTTCTCTATCCCTACTAGTTTTCGAGATATTTGACTGGATCACTTCAGATGGTCCACCCTGTATAATTGCATATACAGAAGATAAAGTTATAAAAGATATTAAATTGAAAATAAATGTTTTGATAAAAAATTAATATACAGGGTGTCCCATTTTAAATAACGGATAGGAACATCTCGGATGATAGGCATTTTGGAGGAAATTTGTTTATACAAAAGTTGTAGGGTACAGACAAGACTAACTTATGGTGACCTTGACCTTGACCATGACGATGACCTTCAAGGTCATTTCAATATCAAGTCAATTTTTTCAAATGGAACCTGTCACGTCCTGAGCGCAAGACTTTCGTGGTCACGAGACGCGGCATAACTCTGTGGGAACGTGAGCGCGGAGCGGGGCGCGCGGGGCGAAGCCTTGGCTTCTACGCGGTGTTTTGACGCGTGTTTCTTTTGTTAGGAGTCGGCAGCTGTCACCAGTGCTCAGAAGCGAGCTCGAAATTCGGAGATATAATTTATTACGAGAGATTTAGATGATTAACCCTCCGTGCTCTTCCGGCAAAATAATATGGAGAGTTTAGAGAATGCGTCAGTTAGCTTCATCTCGCATGTCTCTCTATCTACGCTCTCCGATAGGTCGGGAAGAACAGGGAAGTGTGTAGGAAGGCCTTAAGGGCAAAGAATTGAAGTAGGCAAGTGATTACGACTCTATTACTTTAATGTTGAGTGTACATGGTACTTGGTTAATGATGCGTGGTTTAGACGTTATTATATATTAATTACAGGCCTAGTGGCCAAGCGGGTGGGCGCCACGTAAGGTGGAGACGAAGAGGGCCTCGGTCGCGGTGGTGGAGGCGTGACGGCTGTAAGCTTGCGAGATTCGACTTCGAGTGATCGGGATTCGGCGTCCGTGATCCCGGATGGAGGAGTCGGAGCGACGGCGGTGACTCTTTCGGTTCCCCCCAGGTCCTCCTTCCAATGGTGGGGAGAGTTAAATTCCCCTCCGCTGAGAAGTTCCCGCTGGAGTCTCTTCAAATGGACGCGCCAGCCCCCTCTTTTGCCGCGCGGCCGTTTCTTCAGAGGCATCTATGCCCAAAAGAAACGTTATGAAAATGATGGTTGGAAAAAAAGGCGGGTAGGAGTGCGGAGGCCTCGACGCCGAGAAAGGCGCTCGTTTAGAGTTCCGCAAGGATTTAGCTTCGGCGTCGCTATGGTGAGCGCTGTCGAAACAGGGAGAGAAGGTAGCCCGTTAGACGCCGTGGTTGGCACACGATCGGGGCAGGTTTTTGTGCGGGATATGTGGAAAGATCCAGAGCGCTACTTAAAGCGCCAG
>NW_017296146.1:1299-2853 GCF_001594075.2 Trachymyrmex cornetzi | reverse complement strand
GGCTATCGTGTATCGCAGCTCGTTGCGGCAGGGCTTGCACTTGTTTCCTGCGCGCTTTTTCATTATAGGTTTCTTGTATCGTTTCGGATTCTTTTGTTCCTTGTGCGCGTGGAATTTGATGTTTATTTAAGGCCTTTTCTCGATTACGTGCGCTTTGGTTCTATCTGCGGTTGTTTTATTCGTATGCAGGGCCCTTTTGTGACCGGTGGGTGCATTCGTGGTTGCGCGGCGATGCATTGCATTGGCGTTATGCGTTTTTATAGTTTTCCCGCAAGTCTGCGGTTTTTCCCTGCAGTTGCGTCGAGGTCAATTGTTGCCTTAATTATTCCTTACATCGTGTTAACGGTGTTTTCTCCTAAAAGTGCATCTTGCATCGTTTTCGGCATTTATGTTTTGGCGCAGGCGCGGTGCGCGCGGCGTTCGAACGCGACGGTTTCGCCTATAGCTATACGCGCTTGTAGTCGGCACGTATTATATCGTTCGCTATATTCCTTGTTCGTGCTCGCTTAGTAAACGGACGGAGCGTTTGTTGTAGGCGCACCGGACGTTACAAACCCCTTATTTTTTAACCCGGAAGTGGAAAAAGCGGAAGATTTTACGTCCGAATATGACCTTGACCTTGACCTTCACCGCTACCTTCAAGGTCATTTTAATATTAAGTCGATTTTTTTAATGGAACCCCTCATTTTTTTACCACGGAAATGGAAACAGAGGAAGATTTCACGTCCGCATGTGACCTTGACATTGACCTTGACCTCGACCTTCAAGATCATTTTAAGGTCAAGTTGATTTTTTTAACGGAACCCCTTATTTTTTACCCCGGAAGTGGAAAGCGCAGAAGATTTTACGTAAATTTTAAACGATTTCGGTAATTTAATATAAATTATGCTTATTAATGATCAACTGAGTAAGATCCTCTGAAGAAGATCGAAAAAGATCGAAAAAGATGGGAGTTAAGTATTTTTGAATGATAAAATCCAGTTTTAAACCACTGTGCGATGCTCCGACGCCCGACGTCCCGACGCCCGGCCTCCAGATGTAGGGGTCCTGACCTCCGGGACGGGAGCGTCCGGACGCTCCGTTTCCCGAATTGAGGGCTGTAGGGATTTATGACTGTAAAAACTAATTTTTACACCACTGTGGTAGTCGAGACTTTCGAGATGAGACGAGACGGTACGCGGTGCTTTGAGAGGCGAGATTGCGGTTCTCGTCTCGAGTTGCGCGAGACGAGACACGGCGGGACGATACGAGAAATTGACGTCTCGAACGGCATCACTAATCTTATACGATGTGGCTTCTGGAGCATTAAATCAAAACAATGTCCATCTTGGGGCACTCTGTCTCTTATGTTTTAAGAAATAATACTTGATTAATTTCTTTATAATTTCTTTATATTTGATAAAATTCTTTATCAAATATTTTTAAACCATTAAACATTAAATTCCATAGCTACTGTTACGTCCTGAGCGCGAGTTTCCGGCGGTCTCGAGACGCGACACGAGTTTGCGGGAGCGCAAGCGCGCGGGGCGAAGCCTTGGCTTCAACGCAGTGTTT
>NW_017296146.1:0-1092 GCF_001594075.2 Trachymyrmex cornetzi | reverse complement strand
AGGATTTGGAAGGATATGAGAAGGCTTTTAATAATAATAGAAATATTTTTAGACTATATGATCTTTATGTTTATTGTACACGGAGTGTTGCTGATAACGCGAGGTTTGTTGGTTATAATTAGAGGCCTTGTAGGCTTGCGTACGGGCGCGATATGAGGCAGCGACGGAGGAGGCCTAAGTCGCGGCTTCGGAGTAGGAACGGCCGTTTTTTGAACCTCGGCTGTGAGACCCGCGCCTGATTTATTCGCGATTTCGCGCGTAGTGATGGGTGCGTCTGCGCTAGGCTCCTTAGTCTTTCCACCGTCGTTTTCCCAATGGTAGGAAGGCTCGAAAGTTCCCTCCGTGAGGAACTCTCGTTGGAGCTTTTTCAAGTGGGTCCACCACAATACTCGCTTGCGCGTGGACGTTTTTTCTTTGGCATCTGTGCCCAGAAAGAACGTTTTGGTTAATAGCGGCAGATCGGAAAGAGAGAGGGAGTGCGGAAGCCTCGACGCCGAGAAGGCGCTTGTTGGAGTTCCGCAAGGAGGTGATTTCGACGTCGCCGTGGTTGGCGCACGATCGGGGCTGGATTTGGTAGGATATAACGGATGATCCAGAGCGCCAGTAAAAGCGCTAGGAGTCCTTACCGTCTTGGTAGCCAGGAAGGAATAAGGCGAATTGTCTGCAAATTGTCTCGCTTTATATATGTTTTGTTTTGTGACCCCTCGCGGTAAGGGGGTGTTTTCGCACACGTGTAGTTGCGAAATTCTCTCGAATATTCTAATATTTCTATCGCGACTTATTTGATTCCTGCGTGTCTTTTTGCCTTTTTGGTTGTTCTTGTGTTTAGCGGGGTTCGCAACATTCTTAGGGGTGCGCTTGGTTGGCGCGTGATGCACTCGGTTGCGGCGTGGCCAGCGTGCATCCTTTGCGCGTTTTTTCACGCTGCTTTTCCGCGTATTTTCAGTTCTTTCTTCTGAAGCGCTCGCGAACCTCCCTTGTTTATTTAAGGCTCTTATTTCCTCATTCGTGCCTTTATTCAAATGGCAATAGTTTTTATTTGCTTCCTGAGCCCTTTGTGATTGATGCGCGTGTTTCGTGTTGCATTGTTAT
>NW_017296145.1:19841-20048 GCF_001594075.2 Trachymyrmex cornetzi | reverse complement strand
AATCACCATTCGATTAGCAGATTTGATGTTGTAATCCAAAGACATAGAACGAATTCGTCTCAATATTGGATCAACTAATTACAATTAATATTCACTAAAGAGTATCGAATTAAAATACGCATGTTGATAACAGCTCGACTGAAAGATGACTCCAATGATTGTCTGATGATATATTATTGTACCCTGACAAGTATTTAAATAAATATG
>NW_017296145.1:16348-19375 GCF_001594075.2 Trachymyrmex cornetzi | reverse complement strand
ACCTCGTTAGCCCACCCTCACGTCACCGACCAATCAGAGCGCACCATTTTCCCTGACAGTCCCGTCTAGGCCATCCTCACCTGGCGCCGGAGGTCGAGTGGAGGGGGTTTGTTTTGACGGCCCATAGCTGCCCACTTACTACTACCATGACAAGTAACTGATATATTAATAAAGGCGCCAGTTCAAAGTGAACGTAAGTCAAGTGTATCAAAATTTCAAAATGATTATCTAATAATGGTGATATATTACCATGATAAGTAATTGATATATTAATATAAAGGCGCCAGTTCAAAGTGAACGTACGTCAAGTGTATAAAAAATTTTTAAATGATTATCTAATAATATATTACCATGTTTAAATTGAAATGATTATCCGGTGATATATTACCATGACAAGTAACTGATATATTAATAAAGGCGCCAGTTCAAAGTGAACATACATTAAGTGTATATTATCTAAATTTATTATAATATAATATATTATCATGAAAAGTAACTCATATGTTATTGAAGGTGCGAGTTCAAAACGAACATTTCAAAACGAACATACATACAAGTAAAACAGATTACAATTTCATTCTAGAAAATAAGTGCGATATGTTATTCTTAGTGCACAAAATATAAAAATCGTTTTTTGAGATTTGACTTAAAATTTATACTAGCAATGAAAAAAAATTGCTTGTAATTCCAGAGTACCAATTTGTTAATAACTCGGAAAAAGAACATGGCGGCCTGCTTTCAAAAAACTTTCGATGGATGGTTCAAAAAACTTTAAATGGATGTTTCAAAAAACGTTGTCCTTATTGTCTGAAACGAGCAAATGTTAGGTAAACCCAAAATTAAAAAAAAAATAAATTGAGAAAAAAAATTGATATATTTTCGAAGGTGTCAGTTGAAAGTGAGTATAGATATAAAGTGTATCCACGAAAATTTAAACCTTTGAAAATTAATGATATTGCGATGAATATTGCGATATATTACCATGACATGTGACTGATATATTAATAAAGGTGCTAGTTCACGGTTTAAATGATTATCTAACAATATGTATTATCATGACAGTAAAATATATCAATTCTTGGGTCAGTTACGGACAAGCTATACGATTAAAAACTGTACTGATTATTTCACTTAATATATTCACTTCGTGCTAGAACTTTAGAAAATACCGTTCTAATATGATACTTTTCGTACTTCAAATGGTGTCATTATTGAGGGGATCGGCGGAATAAAGGTCTAATTAGAAAATCTTGGTTTACTATATAAACGGGTGTAGTATCAAATAAATTTATGTAATGTTATGAAGAAGTTACATGTTACGATGTTTCTGTATTATGATCGATATTATATAAAAAAGCTAATTTCCTAGTAAAGAGTTTAAGTCGAGTTGTGCCTTCATTCCGCCCATCTTCTCAATTACTCTGTAAAAGTAATAAAAAAAATAAATATAGGACGAACAGGCAATTGGGAATTGGCACAGTTTTCGGTGTGTAATGCTCTTCAACAACTTTATCTTACATGAATAAAACATATGATGATACCTCTTTTGTCTCCAATTTATTTGTATTATTCTTTACGGGAACTCTGTAAAAGCTTCGACATTTTATTTCGAAGTGAACACCGAGAAGCTCATCAAAGTTTTTTGAAAGCAGGCCGCCATGTTCTTTTTCCGAGTTATTAACAAATTGGTACTCTGGAATTACAAGCAATTTTTTTTCATTGCTAGTATAAATTTTAAGTCAAATCTCAAAGAACGATTTTTATATTTTGTGCACTAAGAATAACATACCGCACTTATTTTCTAGAACGAAATTGTAATCTGTTTTACTTGTATGTATGTTCGTTTTGAAATGTTCGTTTTGAACTCGCACCTTCAATAACATATGAGTTACTTTTCATGATAATATATTATATTAAATTTAGATAATATACACTTAATGTATGTTTACTTTGAACTGGCGCCTTTATTAATATATCAGTTACTTGTCATGGTAATATATCACCGGATAATCATTTCAATTTAAACATGGTAATATATTATTAGATAATCATTTAAAAATTTTTGATACACTTGACGTACGTTCACTTTGAACTGTTATACTTTACCGGGATACACGTGGGACGCTATGTTAAAATATATCGATATTCGATTTGAATTGCTCACCGATATCGATATGGTAATGTTCGTGGAGCGTGGTATACGTGGAGGTTTAAGTCAATGTTCGTATAGATATGCGCGAGCTAATAATAAATACGCACCATCGTACGATCCATCGAAACCTTCAACTTACCTCATGTACTTCGACGTTAATAATTTGTACGGTTGGGCGATGTCTCAATTCTTACCGTATGGAGAATTTCAATGGGTCGATAACGTTGAGCATTTCAACGTAATGTCCGTATCGTCAAACTCTGTTATCGGATATATTTTGGAAGTCGACCTCGTGTATCCACAAAATTACCATGATGCCCACACTGACCTTCCATTCCAACGCGTAAGCGACCTCCCGGAAAACGAAACAATAAACTCTTGGCTACGCTCTACGACAAAGAGCGCTACGTGATACATTATCGCAATTTACAACAATGCATTCAACATGGATTACATGTGAAAAAAATTTATCGAATATTACAATTCACACAATCTCCATGGCTTCGCGGATACATAGAACTCAATACGAGATTTAGAATGTTCGCAAATAACGAATTCGAGAAGAATCTTTACAAATCGATAAATAACGCGGTATTCGGGAAAACAATGGAGAATGTACGCGAACACGTTGACGTTCGACTCGTAACGCGTTGGGACGGGAGATACGGCGCGGAAGTAATGATATCGAAACCGAATTTTCATAGTAGAAGCGTTTTTTCTGAAGAACTAGTCGCTGTAGAATTGCGTAAACTTGAGGTACAATTGAACAAACCGATATACGTTGGTATGTGCATTCTCGAAATATCTAAAATACGTCTTTATGAATTTCATTATGAATATATAATGCCGTTGTATCCTGACAAGTGTAAGATCCT
>NW_017296145.1:15850-16137 GCF_001594075.2 Trachymyrmex cornetzi | reverse complement strand
CGGAAGTAGCGATAAGAAAAGAATAAAGGGTGTTAAGAAAAATATAGTAGCGAAAACGATCACTTTCGACGATTATATACGATGTTTGAACGATGTAATAGAGCAATCAAGACGTCAGTCGTCTATACGATCGAAATTACACGAGGTTTACACAGTATCAGAATTGAAGCTTGCTCTCAGTCCATACGATGATAAGCGTTACATCATACCCGATTCAGTTGCTACTTTACCTTGGGGGCATTATAAAGTACCATTGTAGTGATATGTAATGCATGTATGTACCTTTT
>NW_017296145.1:11214-11768 GCF_001594075.2 Trachymyrmex cornetzi | reverse complement strand
TGTTTAATGAAATGGACGTAGATTTCGAGAATATATTGGATCAAGAGTCGTTCGACGAAGAATTGCTATCAGATGATACTGGATGCGACAGCGACCTGAGTGAATGCGAAATGGATGTTGTTGAAAAGTTCATATCAGTCGCAGAAATTCGTACACTGAATCCTCGTACCAAAGTCTGCATTTTACACGATTATTTCACAACGGGTGGTGCTCTAGCCTTGTGCACCGAATGCATATTCAATATAGGGGACATTGTCGATGCTGGGATGTATATCTACAGGAAGCATGAGACCGGTTCTTTCGGTAGGCTAAGCGGCCGATCATGTACGAATTGCCGATCATCGTTGTTCAAGATAGTCCTGTTCCGCATGTGCCAAACGTGTACACAGTGAAAAAACTATTGTGAATGACATTGCGAATGTCATTGTGAACAGTATTGTGAATGACATTGTGAACAGTATTGTGAATGACATTGTGAACAGTATTATGAGCAAAAAAAACATGAATGTGGAAAATATGGCTGACCATCGTGCGAACGTTGAGGACATGGATGG
>NW_017296145.1:8163-11191 GCF_001594075.2 Trachymyrmex cornetzi | reverse complement strand
AAGCGATGGAAGTGGAATTTGAGGACATGGTGGACGATACCGAGTGTCGTGCTGATGTGAGTGACAACAATGCAGATTATGCTGAGAAATTTGTGCAATCTTCGAAAATCCATGCATTGATCAGCCGTACTAAGCACTGTATAATCAGCTGTTATTATACAGAGTGCAATGATGCTCCTATCTACTGTGCAATGTGCATGATTGAGTTGCGGAATATTGCCGATAAAGGAATATATCTTGTCAGGAATCATAAAGAATGTTCTTTCTATGCACTAGACTTCAGGTGGTCATGCCATGAATACGGAGAAAAAATGTACATTGTATATCCATGCAACGTATGTCCACTCTGCGCACATGAAAAAACTATTGAAAAGTCGTCCAACGATACTGAATATCTTGTTCGTTAGATGGCAATATAGATCGTGTAGTGAAATTTGTGCAGCCTTCGGAAATCGAAGCATTGAACATTTATACAGATCACTGCATAATCAATTGTTATTACAGAACAAGAGGTGGTGACGACGCCGATGTAGCAATATGTACATATTGCATGGTTTCTCCGCCGAATTACAAGTATTGGAAGAATTCTTTGCGGAATATCAGCGCTGAAGGAATGTATCTCGTCAGAAAGCACCAAGCCTGTTCTTCCCATACACCAGATATCGACCAGTGCTCGATATGCGAAGAGACGATGTACACTGTATTTCCACGCAGCGTGTGCCCACTCTGCACACATTGAAGAACT
Source organism: Trachymyrmex cornetzi (assembly GCF_001594075.2). Taxonomy (NCBI): domain Eukaryota; kingdom Metazoa; phylum Arthropoda; class Insecta; order Hymenoptera; family Formicidae; genus Trachymyrmex; species Trachymyrmex cornetzi. The sequence goes on along the minus strand of NW_017296145.1, from coordinate 10,446 downwards.
ATTCAGTGCTCCGTGTAAGAGTGCAAGTGCTTCGTGTAAAAGTGCATTAACGTGATTTGAAGACATGGAAAACCACGAGCGAGTGGAACGCGAACTGCTGGAGCAGTGCGACCAGGTCGCTACTCTGGCGGGGTGTTTCGCGTGGCTGCAGCGATGCGACGAGTGCATCGAGCAGCTGGAAGAACTATGCCGTACCAAGCGTCCGCGCCTCGCCGTCGGACAGAGACGATCCGCGGAGGCGAAGATCGCGCGACTCGCGGGTGCAAAATCGCAATTAGAGCGACGTTTCATGCACGTTGGTGGCGAGTACGCGGGTAGCGGGTACGCGAGTGGCAACGAGCGGTCTCTCGTATGGCGTGAGATCGAAGCCGCGTTCGAGAGTCGTATAGCGACAGGTGCGGTGATAAACTATAATCATATCGAGCCTCGCCGATTTCTCGAAGACGCTGGTGATATAGTGCTAGAGCGAGTGCGGGACGCTGTGGAAAGACACGGTAGTGTAAAGGTGAACACAGCGTTCAACGGTGAGTTCGCGACAAAAGACAAACGCGCCAATAAGAGTATAATTACTAAGAACAGTGAGATTTATCGGTGCACCGATATGCGCGAGTGATACGTGACGCGCGTCATCGAGCCCACATTAGCGTCGCTGGGAGAGTTTCAGGAACGTGACAGTGGGTGGACATTGTCGCGAATCCTCAATTTGGTAGTGAATGTGAACAAACTGACTCCCATACACGCGGGATGTTACGTTGAGGTGCCGCGGGAAATTGTGATGAAACGAGCGGTAATCATTGTGAAATCCATGGACAATGCGTGCTTCGCGTGGGCGGTGGTAGCCGCTCTGTACCCCGCAGAAAGACTTGCAGATCGGGAATCGTCGTATCCGCATTACACTACTGTGCTAAATTTTGCGGGTATCGAGTTTCCAGTGACTTTGAAAGACGTTCTGAAATTCGAACGTTTGAACGCGGTGTCGATCAACGTGTACGGCATCGAGAATAAGCAGATCCTTCCTCTATGACTCACAGGGGACAAGAGGGACAAGCACGTGAACGTGCTGTATCTACAAGATCCGCGCGACGACAATGTGGGCCACTTTGCGTGGATAAAGGATCTATCTCGCCTAGTGAACTCACAACTGACAAGAAAGGAGCACAAGAAATACTTCTGTGACCGGTAAGTATAATAAGAAAAAACAAGAAAAAATATAAGAAAAAATATAATAAGATAAAAATATAATAAAAAAAATTATTTGTCTATTTCCAGATGCCTGCATTACTTCGGCTCGAGCTAGAAATTGCAGATCCACAGCCAGGACTGTCAGAAGATGAACGACTGCGCCATCAGCCTTCCGAGCGAGGACGACAGATGGCTCGCATTCGGCAACTACAACAACATGGAGCGTGCACCATTCGTCGTGTACGCCGACCTGGAGTGTGTCCTGCGGAAGACGAAGCCCGAGAAAAAAGACGCATCGTCGTACGAGTATCAGCGGCACGAAGTATTCAGCATTGGATACTACGTGCGGTGCTCGTACGATGACGCGTTGTCGTCGTATCAGTTTCGTCGCGACGAAGATTGCGTAGCGTGGTTCGCGGAAGAATTAAAAAATTTGGCGCATAAAATAAAAACTATCCTGTCCACTAACGTTCCCATGGAAGCGCTGTCTAAATAGCAATGGGAGGCGTACCGCACCGCGACGCGTTGCCACATTTGCGAGAAGCCGTTCGCGTCGGACGATATGCGGGTCCGCGATCATTGCCAATTAACCGGTAGATACCGCGGTCCGGCACATACGAATTGTAATCTGAATTACAAAAATTCATATACTATTCCGGTTGTATTTCACAACTTGTCGGGCTACGACGCACATTTCATAATCAAAGAAATTGCTACCGCGTACGACGGACATGTAGATATACTGCCGATAACCAAAGAAAAATATATTTCATTTACGAAACATGTAGATAACACCAAAGACAAAAATACAAATAATTTTCAGAAAAATTGCGTAAAATTAAGATTCATTGATTCCTTCAAATTTCTCAGTACAAGTTTAGAAAAATTGGCGTCGTATCTCGACAAGAATAAATTACAAATTGTACGTTCCGAATTTACAACGTTATCGGACGAAGAATTTGAATTACTCACGCGAAAAGGTATCTTTCCGTACGAGTACATTGACTGCGTCGAAAAATTACAGGACACGCGCTTACCGTCGCGAGAATCATTTTTCAGTTCATTGACGGGTGATACAGTATCCGAGAGCGATTACGCTCA
>NW_017296145.1:6139-7567 GCF_001594075.2 Trachymyrmex cornetzi | reverse complement strand
CATCCACTATCGTAACCTGCAGCAATGTACTCGTCACGGGCTCCGCGTGACAAAGATTCACCGGATACTACAATTCGCTCAATCTCTATGGCTCCGCGATTACATCGAACTGAATACAAAATTTAGAACTGTAGCAAAGAATGAGTTTGAAAAAAATTTATATAAACTAATGAACAACGCGGTATTCGGCAAGACCACGGAGAATGTGCGCAATCACGTAGACGTAAAATTAGTAACGAAATGGGATGGACGGTACGGCGCCGAGGCAATGATCGCGAAACCAAATTTCCACAGCCGCAGCGTCTTCGCGGAGAATCTAATCGCCGTCGAACTGCGCAAACTCGAGGTGAAATTCAACAAGCCGATTTACGTGGGTATGTGCATACTAGACATATCAAAGGTCTGCTTATACGAATTTCACCACGAGTACATGTCACCGATGTATCGCGACAAATGTAAGATAATGTACACCGACACGGACAGTCTCATTTATCGTATAGAATGCGACGATGCGTACGAGACTATGAAACGCGATATCGCAAGATTCGACACCAGCGATTATCCGGCGGACAACGTGTACGGTATGCCTCTCGTGAATAAAAAAGTACCCGGTCTGATGAAGGATGAGAACAACGGTATGATAATGACCGAATTCGTTGGACTCAGAGCGAAGATGTACGCGGTGCGGGTGGACGGCAAGAAGGACACAAAAAAGGTGAAAGGTGTAAAGAGTAACGTTGTAGCGCGAACGATAACATTCGACGATTACACGCGTTGCTTGAACGAAGAGATTGAAATGACTCGTCGTCAATCGTGTATACGATCAAAATTACACGAGGTATACACGATATCCGAATCGAAAATCGCTCTGAGTCCATACGACGATACGTCGTACCCGACTCGACGGAGACGTTATTATGGGGATATTGGCGGATACCTTTGTAATATATGTATTATACAGTGATGGGAGAAAGTTCGGCAACGGTCAAATATCTTGGAAAATAATGCTTATGGAAAAAAATGTTTAATAAAAAAGTTTTAGTATATCGAGTGGTCTATTATATGGTTATGTTGAAATGACCTTCATGTGACCTTGAAGGACACCGTGAAGGTCAACTTTGAAATCTTAAATGGAAACACCTATTTTCTCTTACATATCCTTAAAGCTGGTGTCAAGACGTTTCCGAAACACTGGTTAAAAACCCTTTTTGCTTGAGATCTTCCTGAGTTACGAACTTTTAAAGTTTAAGTATCGCCGCGCCGGCGCGTTATCTAAGGTATACTGCGTGGAGGTGGCACGGTCGGATATCCACCTCTTCGAGATGTTTGATCAAAGTGAGTCTTGTGTGCGCGCGCGCAACAATTTGAACATTTAATTAATTAAATTTTTAATTACATCTAACACATACACGCACACACACACACACA
>NW_017296145.1:3160-4166 GCF_001594075.2 Trachymyrmex cornetzi | reverse complement strand
TTGTTGCCCGCTCGGTGCGAAGCGTCGAGCAATCGTAGACGATCCACCAGCTCGATGGGATCGTCCCAGTGCACGTAATCGATCGCGTTGTCGTTTAGCGTCATTGCGCGAGGTAATCCAGATTTTTTATTCGGTTTCTTGGGTGTCATCGACATCAGTGGCGCGATTATGTGTTTGTACTTGTATCCCCTATTGCTCAATAATCGGCCCTGCGAATGATGCTTGTGTTTGTGCGCGTTCGTCGACAGCAGCATGCTCTTGTACTTGTTCATATCTTCTTCCGTGTAGAGAGCATCGTCGGGAATTCTCTTGAAAATCAATTCGTAAAGACCGGGTGTACCGGCGTATCGTACGTTATCGATAATTATATAATAAGTATCTCTCCTGTAACTTCTCAACCCCCTCTCTCTCTTTCCATCCCCATATTTCCACCCCATAACCCACCATCGCTCAAATCGACGCATCAAACAGCCAAATCCTCCTCTTTCAATCATTGCCAAATCTCTTTTTCCCAATCCTCCATACCTGTCCCATCATTGACGCCACCTTCGCCACTCTTTCCTTCACATGTTCCTCCTGCCCCCATTCCTCTGCAACGTATATCCCAAATATTTGAATTTCTTTCCTTTCCATCTCCAATCCATCTTATTGCTTACCGATCGTCGAATTTACGCGGGGTAGCGAAACGCTCGAACGTCTCGCTCGCTTCCTCTCCCTCCTTCTCCTCCGCCTCCTCCTTCTTCTCGCGCTTGGGAGCAGACGCTGCGTCATTGTCGCGCGACTGTCTCTTTATCGCGCGCACGCTGGGGCTGTCAACGATCTGCCGCATCGATTTGATAATAGGCTTGAAATGTCTCTTCAACGCCATGTCCTCCTCGATTCTACCGGTCTTCAGAGCGCGATATTTCTTGCGAATCGACCTGCTCGTCTTCTCGATCTCCCTCGCGATTTTTTCACGCTCGGGCACGTCTTCCATGTTCGTCTCTGGCGAAGTATCGACAACGAC
>NW_017296145.1:0-2997 GCF_001594075.2 Trachymyrmex cornetzi | reverse complement strand
TTTCAAGTTGGTACCATCCTGTTTGAACAGGATCAGCAGGTTCGCGTTGTCGCGTATCAGATGTTTAGGTATCTTCGCGTACGTCTGACAGAGATAGAAACAGTCGACGTTCGCATGGCGGCCCATGGAGAAGTACTCTCTCACAGCTTCCTGCTTGTCGCATGCCACGTCATCAAAGATAAAAATAGAATTTGGACGCGCCTCGCTCGGTGGAACGACGTCGCTGTTGTTGGAGAACGTAAAGTAGCCAATTTTGTCGATAGACGTAAATAAATCTTCGAGATATCGATACTTTGGCTGCTGCAGCGATTTCGAGTAGATGTACACGTTCTCGAACCGCACGCCGCACACAGGCGCAGCGCACCCGAAACGCTGGTCAAAAGTTATAAAAGTGAAAATCGTAGAAACGGCTGTAGTACTATGGTAAATCATATAGGAGGGTGTACTGTATGAGATTCCGAAGAGCCGAGGGTCGTTAGTGGTAAACCTGTTTATACCTGCTCAGTCGAAGTTGCCACTTTCAGAAGTGCGTTACGGGTCGTGCGACATACGGGAAGCATTGTGTGCTACGCTTGTTACATTCCAGTAATTTTCACTATGGAATCTTCTAATGAAGGTATGTACAATATAATTATACGATAATATAAATTAATTTCAATTTTAATAACTGTGAAAAGTGCCGCCAAAGTCTAACCTCAAATTAGTTGATAAATATTAAAAAAAGTTATCATCCGGGGAGATCCGGGAAAATACTAAACGTTAAGTTGTAGATAAACAAATACTGAAACAAAGTACCAAGTATGAACTTGCGATTTTCTTGGAATCGAATTCTACAAGCATTTTAGTAAAAGTGTTTAAACAGAAGGCCTATCAGTTATATGTAAATATACGTAATAAATGTATGTAATGTGTCGAAGTCGTGTTCAGTCCTTGTAACAGTGATGACCATGTGCTTCGATCTTTCAATATCCCTATTTCCTCGAACAATTTCAGTGGTTCTCAACCAAATGAATAACCAATGTATTTGTCTTTACAAAATGTAGTTCTTACTGTTTTTGAACTTTTTTGCAGACTCTGGCGATTTCGAATGCAAAAAGCGGGAGATATATGAAATGATAAAAACGGTTCTGCATGAAGAACTCTCCGTGCAAATTTCAACTCTAGAAGCAGAAATTTCCAAGAAAAAAAATGAAACTTATAATTTCTGCTACATGGTTAGGAGATGTTAAAAAACTTAGGAAAATCCCTTTCTTCCGATGCATTGCAATTGCTACTATGCCCGAATCCAGGTAATCATGTTCTGGAAGAAATTCTTGAGCATGAACATGATGGGGATGATGAAGATACTGATTCTGTCTCTGAAACCGAGTCTGACTGACGACGAATAAAATGTTGATGTACTCATTTGTAAAAGATGAAATACATTATTTATTATACGAAAATTTGTTAATATTTTATTGCTAACCCAACGTTGACAACGATTTTGTTATCAGGAACCTCGAAAACTTATATACAGGTACTTCTTCATAAAAAAAAAACAACTTTTGTACACACTGACAGCGAAATTGACGGCTGTCAACTGTCAAACATTGAATTTGACATCAAATTCGTGATCAGCAACTTTGAAAACCTATATACAGAAACATTTCATCGATTATGAAGCTTCCTTGACTTATGACCAGAGTTTTGGGTGCGCTGCGCCTGTGTGCGCCGTTCGGACTCTCGAGCATGCTTACGAGAACGTTGGTTTTACCGCAATTCGACGGGCCGCAAACGATCGCGCGTATAGTGTTCGGCAGCATTTCGCCGTGCTTGCGGCTCTCCACGCCGCCTCCCATCATTCGCGATTTTGCGTCACAGTTTGTGACGCGTATCGTCTGCGGTTGTCGCACGAATTTCATGTTCGCACTAACGACTGCTCCCTCTCGACAGCCTATTTAAAGGCGCGCGAAACCGCGAATCGCACAGTATCAAAATGTATCTCGCGCTGTCATCCTTCCGATATTCTAGACTTGAGCGCCGAGCAGTTGCGGTATATTCCGAAAGTCGTACTCTTACGCGTGTACGGCGACTACATCGAACACGTCTGGCACAAGCTTCAAACACGTGAAGGCTGATTCGGAGGTTCAAATGTATCGTCGCTGCGACGAGCACTACAATCAGCCGTGGCAGCGAACGCACATCGACGGTTCCGCGCCTAAGATAAAGGACTGTAGCGAATGTCGGCGTCGCGCGGCGACTGCTGAATCAAGCGATAAACGCGCTTCCTTTCGAGTTACGCGGGCATAAATCCACTGGACGCGGCGTGCTGGGTACACGACATTGTGTATTCTCGGAGCAACGATCTCACCGATAGACACGCGGCGGACAAGGTACTCGCCGACAAAGCGCTAGGACGCGTCATCGCGAGAGATTCGGCTCTGAGCGAGAGAGCCGCCGCTGCTGCCATCTGGGCAACGACGAAAGCCAAGACCAAGATCGGCATGGGCATGAGGAAGAAGACGACCAGGAAAAAGGCTACGAAAAAACGAATACTTCCAACGACGAAACGTGGCGGCGCGTTACCGTTTCTGCCAATGTTGGGCGCGCTCGGGTCCTTCATCGGCGGAGCGGCCAGCGTGGCGAAAGCGGTGAGGCAAATTGCGCGTTACAAAATGAATTTAAAATATATAACTGGTGGTTGCAAAAAAATTTTTTTAAATAAAAATACGTTAACGTATTGATTACATATTTCTTTTTTCCCTTCCTACATGTATATGTATGAACGTGTATGTATGTATGTATGTATGTATGTATGTATAAATGTGTACGTATAAATGTGTACGTATAAACGTGTATGTACAAACGTGTACGAGGTGTGATCAAAAAGTAAGGTGACGTTTCATTTTTATAAAAGAATATTCATTTATTCATCCAAAATTATGTTATCTCCTTCAAAATAATCCCCCTCTGATACAATGCATTTGTGTCAGCGCTTTTCCCAGTCATCAAAACACT
>NW_017296144.1:318-532 GCF_001594075.2 Trachymyrmex cornetzi | reverse complement strand
TACATGTTTTCTTTTTTCTACAGCGCATCTTCTCATACATTTTCGAAACCTCGCTACATATCTTGATGAGGAGATGTGCATTGACATTTACAGCGTATAAGTTTCTGGACATCGAGATCGTCGTAGGACCTACGTCTCATGTAGAAATTGCGATCTGCGACAATCGAGGCAACCGCATAATCCTGCCTCATGTTGCGCGGAAGGCGTTCATCGA
>NW_017296144.1:0-273 GCF_001594075.2 Trachymyrmex cornetzi | reverse complement strand
CATCATCACCATCGATTCAAGATCTGAATTTAGAACTTGTTAAAGTATGTGATACGAAAAAAAACGTAAAATTGTATGGTACATGTTTGTACATGAAACCAACAACCGTACTCTTCTTATTTGAGCTCGAGTAATGCATCGAGCATGCGTATTGTAAACTAAGTCAATGTACGCACAGTGTTAGTAAAAAATTCAAAAATATTTTGTGTAATTTTTAAGACAAAATTGTATTACTAATAAATGCGATGCTGCAAACACTTTGCACAAAATTTA
>NW_017296143.1:92912-95864 GCF_001594075.2 Trachymyrmex cornetzi | reverse complement strand
ATATATATATATATATAAAGGCCATGTCGTTGCATCGATAATATTAGAACCAAAAAATGAAAATAAAATGATTGATCATGATGAGATCCATAATTATATCGAAACTCGTTATGTTGGACCAGTTGAAGCAAGTTGGCGCATACTTGGAAAAAAATTACATGATAAAAGTCATGTTGTAACACGTTTACCAATTCATTTACCTAACGAACAAAATATTACTATTGGAAGTGATTGTTTCGAAGATGCATTGGTTTCTGCTGTTGAACGAGTTACTATGTTATTAGACTATTTTGCTTTAAATTTACGAGATGATGAAGCAAAAAATTATTTGTATATTGAAATTCCACGTTATTACACATTTAAAAAAGTAAACATTAATGGTAAAAATATTTCTCGTTGGGTTAAACGTAAAAATTATTTTAATTGTTTAGGACGGATATATTCAGTAAGTCCAACGCAAATTGAACTTTTTCATTTACGATTATTACTACTGACGGTTAAAGGAGCAATGAATTTCCAAGATTTAAAAATGGTAAATGGCGAATTATGTCAAACTTTTACAGCAGCATGTTTAGCATTAGGATTAATTGAAGATGATACTAAATGGATTAGAGCTATGAATGAAGCTGTAAGATGGATGATGCCTCAACAATTACGCAGGTTATTTGTTCGAATTTTACTGCATTGTAATCCATTATATCCTGAAATTTTATGGGAAAAATTTAAAGATGGTTTATCAGAGAGGATTATATTCGGTAAATTGGTCTATTACAAGGTTTAAGAACTTCATATATTCATATTAACAAAATGCTTTTAAAAGAAGGAAAAAGCTTTTCAGAATTTAAAAATATGGAACAAGTGGCAAATAATGATGATGAAATTGAATATTTAACAGAACAAGGAGCTACTCTGGGAATGAAACAATACGATCAATTAAACCAAAAACAAAAAGAAATAGTTGATATTATATTAGACTCATTAATTAATAACAATTCAGAGAAGCGTTGTTTTTATATTGATGGACCTGGAGGATCTGGAAAAACATTTATATACACAACTATTTATTATCTTGTTAAATTACGTAAAAAACATGTATGTACAATGGCTTTCACAGGCATTGCTTCAACATACATTATTACCTCAAGGAAAGACAGTTCACAAAACATTTGGATTACCAGTACCGTTATTTGTTGATTCAACTTCTGGTATTAAAATTCAATCCAAGGAAGCTCAATATTTAAAAGATATAGATATTTTTATTTGGGACGAAGCACCAATGGCACCACGTTATGCTTTAGAGATTGTAGATCGCACATTGCGTGACTTTACCGGTAAAAATTTACCATTTGGTGGAAAAATTATTGTTTTGGGTGGTGATTTTAGACAACTTTTACCAATTAAAGTACATAGTACTAGAAGTGAAATTGTTAATCTATCGATAAAATTTAGTTTAATATGGAAATGTTTTACAAAATTTTCATTAATAAAAAATATGCGTGTTTTATCAGAAGAAACAGATTTTTCTAAATTTTTAATAGATTTAGGCGATGGAAAATTAAATGATTCTAAAAATAATATAGAGATTCCTCAATGTTGTTTAGCATCACCAGATACAGATATCATTGAAGATATATTTGGAGATTTAATTGTAAAAAAGGATTTTAATAAAATCGCTAAATGTGTCATACTTTCAGCAAGAAATGTTGATGTAGAAGAAATCAATAAAAGAGTTGTTGAATTATTAGACATTTCTGGTGAACGTATTTATACAAGTATTGATAACATCGTAAATTCTAATGAAAATAATAATTTCAATGAAATCATATTACCTGAATATTTAAATAATCTAACACCATTATGTCTCCCACCACATGAATTACGTTTAAGACCAAATTGTGTAATTATATTAATTAGAAATTTAAGCATTAATGAGGGTCTTTGTAATGGGACAAGATTAATAATTGATGAGCTTGGTGATCATTTACTCAAGTGTAAAATATTAACAGGTGATAAAATTGGAGATATTGTTTTTTTAAATAGAATAACACTATATTGTGAAAACGTTTATCCTTTCACTTTTTCAAGAAGACAATTTCCGATAAAATTAGCATTTGCAATAACGATTAATAAATCTCAAGGACAGACATTCGAAAAGGTTGGAATCGATCTTCGTAAAGATGTATTTAATCATGGACAACTTTATGTTGCTTTATCACGTGTCCGTTCTTGGCAAGATATAAAAATTTATTTAGGGAAACAAAGAGAAAACAGATTAGTTAAAAATTATGTGTATAAAGAAATGTTTGTTTAAAATATTCATTGAAAAAAAGAAAGGAATATATTAGATTAATTCAATAATAATAATTTGATAATATTTAAGAGTATACAATTAAACTTAATTTAAAATATAATAATTAAAAAAAAAAATTAAAAAAATATTATTTTTAAACTAAATATAGAATTAATTAAAAATAAGATTTAATGAAATATAATTTAAAAAATTTGATTGTGTTAAGCTGTATTTAGATGGAAAATGAAGAAATAATGTAATTAATCAGCCATATAAGTGTTGGAGATTCTGAAAATCAACAACGAATGCAGAGCTCCACAGTAAATGATGTTAATTAAAAATTCAGGAAAGGAAAGCAACTGAGTTAAGCGGAAGTTTTTGACAAACTATAAAAATGCAGATATTTAGAATCTTCAGAAAAACTTCGAGGACTTCAAGCCATAAGCACCAAGATCAAATAATAAGTACAGTTTATATATCTTCAGAAAAACTTCGAGGACTTCAAGCCATAAGCACCAAAATCAAATAATAAGTATAATTTAATTATATGAATTTAATAATCTTTAAATATAGAACTAAACTAAAATTTAAAATATAAAAATTAGAAATATATTAAAAATTAAAAAATAACTATTATTTTTAAAAATAAATATTGAAGTATT
>NW_017296143.1:88517-92041 GCF_001594075.2 Trachymyrmex cornetzi | reverse complement strand
CATGTATTAGTGCTTCAAATTTGACTTAACAAAAAATAATATGAAAAATAAAAATTTTAAAAATAAAATTAGATTCTTTAACAAAAGTTCGATGTAGCTTTGTAAAAAAAAAGAACTTATTTAAATCGGAATAACATAATTATTAAGATGTCGAACATTATATCGGTGCAATGAATAAATCTTGAATTCAATGTGATGCCAAAAAATTAAAAGTTAAAAAAGTTATAAATAGAAAAAAAAAAATTTAAGAGTGATGTAATCATGGTGTAAATTGTCTATAATCAATACCAAAAATTCAAAAACTACTAAAAATTTTATTTGATGGAAGTCAAGCTAAATCAAATAAATTAAAAAAAAAAAGGTTATAATAATTAATTTGCAATGGCATCAATAAATGCTAATTTAATTAATTATAAAGATAAAAAAATAAGGCTTTATTATTTTAAAAAACAAAGTCAGATTGATTATCAGAATAATATATCAAAACTTGCAATACCAAAGGAAATTAGAAATAAAATATATTAAAATGGACATAGAAGTGCAATTATCATTAAATATACATCCAGGAATGGATCATCGAAGCGAAGAAGATTAAAATTGAGACGAAAAAAAGTTTAAAATAAAAAAAAAAAGTTTATTTTAAGTTTAATTTTAATTAAAACTTAATTGTGAATATTAAAAAAATTAATTTAAATTAATAAATACATATTTAATTTAGTGAATATAATAAAGCAGCGCGCGCGTAGCGCGCGCAGGGGATGTGCTAGTATGTTTAAAAACAAGAATTCCATCATAAAGACATAAACGCCGTTCTTCTGTGCCTTTATACATTTTCCAATAATCCAGTGGTCTGGGTGGTCGATTAAAATCACTTGGACAAAAAGCAGCATGAAATACAAGCAAATTAGAAGCTGTGGCTTTGTCACTTCGTGAAAGCTTCCAGGGACCATTTCAATCCATCCATGCGGAAAGTAGTCGTCTAAAGGCACCGTGCCATACTAAATGAAAAGAATCAAGTCTGAATTGTGATACCATATTTGCAATTCTAAGTAAAATAGTAATTCCGGTATGATGCAGTTGATCATCTTAATTTTTAAAAGATTCGTCTGTACGTAATGTGGCATCCAGATCCAAAAAAGTCATACGATCATCGAGATATTCTTCAATAACAATACATTTCTCATATGCACCGTAACCGTTATGGTTCACACAACATTTTACAAGAGACCGTGCACGAGCATCTAAGATAAAATTGTATAATATAAATGGATATCCCATGCAATTGCGCATATATCCATGTGCTGAAAGATACTGAACTTCAATCACAAAATTACGCAAATAAGAATGCACATCAATTGGATCCCATTCACCAATATACAAACCAATTAAAAATGGCTCATTATCTGTATACACAAGACGGCCCAATTGTGGCCAAAATTCGATACGTGAACTTTTTGTTATAGGCAGTCCATCCATGTTAATATCAATAGTAATGTTACCATATTTTTCCAGATATTCATCCAACAACATTGCATCTAAATTTCTTACAATTCCTTTATACCAAAACGTTGATCCATCAGGAAGTTCCAATATCTCGAGATGTTTGGGTGTACTCAACAGTGTCTTGTAAGTTTTTGGCAAAGTTGGGAAAAATGGATTTAATCTTAGTAATAAATTATCGAGTTTTTTCTTTGAGATGATCCCGTCATAAGTAGCCCACTCTCTCAAATTTTCTTTCACATAGTTAGTCTTCTGCTCCTCAGTTCCAAAATAATTTTTATTTATACCATATTCATTACCACTATCTTCTAAAGCATTATCTTCCTGGTCAACTTCATGTTCGAATATCATGTCATCATTTTCATAATCTGATAAATGAAGCGTTTCAATCACATCTTGTTCATGATTTTCTTCTTGTAAACTTTCATTTTCAATGTTTCCAAAACATCTGCTTCAAAAATATTATCTTGTACTTCATTTATTTCACTCATGTACTCCTCATCTGAAGAGCTACTATCTATCATACTAGGCTCAATAATTCTCTTCCTCAACCTTTCAAGCGATGCCACTTCTGCAAGTTCCTTAGTTGCCTGCTTAACTGTCTGCATGAAATAATTTCGCAAATGCATACGAATAATATAATTAATGATTAAGCAATAAACCATTTCGAAGATCACACGTAATATAAAAATATATAAAAAAAATGATATGTATATAAAATACAATTAGCATTTTTATTCTACGTTTTTATTTATTATTTTTAAACTGATTACTATAATAAATGAAAATATAATTTCTGAAATATTTAATAAAAAGAATGCATAATATATATATATAGGAAAATAATATTTTGTTTGCGTAACATTTTTATACATTATTACTTAACACATATCGCGAGCGAACTTAATAAATTTTAGCTCGGACAATCGGCAAAAAAAAAACAACACAAATTTTTGGTTTAGATATTTTAACATATTTAAAATTTGCCCAATTAAAAAATTTTAAAAAAGCCAATTTGAAAATTTACTACATGTGATACATTTCAAACCGTACTGAAAAAAATCACATCACGAAATTACATAACGAAATCATGTAAATCATTAAAACAAATAAATTACATAATGGAATGTCTATCAAGCTAGAATGCCAACATGGGCATAATCATACGAAACACATGGAGGATTTAGTGCTCTTTACGTGCTAATTTGTTGCTGTAATCCCGATTTTTGTGCTCAAGCCGTTTAACGGAAAATGAGTTTTCTGCTGAATTTTAATAAAGTTAGAATGCATTTAAAAAAAATAATAATAAAAATAAAAATAATAACACTATAATTTTGTGCTAATTATGTGCTTTTAATAAACCATAATAAAAATATTAGTATTCATCTCCTTTGACCGGTAAATCACCCCCGAAGCGTTCACTCACTTCCCTTTGCAAGAGTAAAGTGCCAGTTAAAATGCAGGTAGCGAAATGTTCCTAGGCTCAAATTGTTCCTCCATTTATGTGCTTTCAAAATATGTACGACAAGATTTTTGTGCTCATCCCCTTTGACCGGTAAATCACTCCCGAAGCGCTCACTCACTTACCCTTGCAAGAGTAAAGTGCCAGTTAAAATGCAGGTAGCGAAATGTTCCTAGACTCAAATCGTTCCTCCATTTATGTGCTTTCAAAATATGTACGACAAAATTTTTGTGCTCATTCCCTTTGACCGGTAAATCACTCCCGAAGCGCTCACTCACTAATTTTACTGTACTACTGTACTACTCAGTAATTTTACTGCATTTCTTTTTTCATTTTGTATGTAATTTAATGAAAGAGGTGCTCACTTAAGCCAGCATCCCCAGTTTCAATCGCGATTTTTTGGTAAATTATTTGAGCACAAGGATTGACACTAGAGCACATAATTGACACGTGAAAAACGTTTCATTCTGGCATAGATACCATTTTGATTTTTTGTGTTGGGAGGTGTTAGCTTAACAGGTATTAAACAGACGTAAAATATTAATTAATATAATTAAGGTAC
>NW_017296143.1:75463-79617 GCF_001594075.2 Trachymyrmex cornetzi | reverse complement strand
AGATGGTTCCAAAGTGAACTGAAACGTACTAGATGTGAATAAAGAATCAATTTTTTGGATTGAAGAAATAAGATTGCGTACTAATTACCACGCTGACTCTCATTCGCCCTTGTTCTTGAAGTTTTTGTGTTTAATTAAGGTACATTATAATTTAAAGGTAACGATATTAACCTTAAATTACTGTTTTTTAAAATTCCGTAAGTATACATTTATTTTTTCCATCCATTAACTTTTTACGCTGTGTTCCAAAGTTGACTGTCACTGAGAATCTATAGTGCACGTAACGTAAACTATAGTATTTTCAGTGCTGGCAGTCATTTTGCAACACAGCCGTACACGTTGTATGTATCTATATGTAATATGTATGATTATGATGGAATAAAAACAGGAATATTTTTTTTGTTGTATATATTTTTTATCTATATTTGTTATATGTATTTTGTATACAGCAGTAATTGAGGTTGCACATTATGTGTTTCTTGTATCGCTGTGACATGCGGTGTTATATCGTTGTGTCGAATCCAGTGTCCGAAATATTATTGCCGTAAAGTGACCAATGCTTGTATTACGCAATCTTGTTTGATTATTGGGTCCTTCATAATCAATCAAACCTATTAATTTATACTTTTCATTGTTACTTATGAATTCCCTGGGTATGTCCTTTAATTGTATTATAGTTTCATATACGTCAAATAATACACTAATTCCTTAAAAGAATCGAGATTAAACATATTTAATTCTTTGTAAATAACAAAAATGTTTAGATATGTAGACAAAAATAACAGTATTTAGATATGTAGACAAATGGGAGAATATATTAATATTGAGAATTTTTCGATAACTTTAGTTGATATAGATGAAAAAAGTGAAAACTTCGATCATAGTAGATTTTGCTTAATAATACTTTTCCATAAAAATTTACAAAAAATATATTAAAATAGTATATACAGGGTGTTTGAAAATTATCGTGACGCCTGTCACGAGCAGGTAGAACAGACCGAATCGAAAATTCTTATACCATCTTGTAGTTTGCGCAATAGTTAACGAATAGTTCACAATATGTTGAAGATGGTTGTCTCTCACCACGTTTCCAGTGCAATTTTTGATATGTTGGTCAGCTACGATTTTGTGAGATGCAGTTCGACAATATATATAGGATAAAAAGCGGTAATTTTTATTGCTGAGAATGGCTCAAAATGACTAGCCAAAACGTCCAAATTTTAATTGTAGATAATATTATATATATCATTTAAGATTATATATAAGCAACTAATATCTAGCGGTGACTCCGAATGCCCATGTATTTATACAGAGTGTTTGAAAATTATCTTGTCGCCTGTCATGAGCAGATAGAACGGACCGAACTGAATCGAAAATTCTTATACCATTTTGTAGTTTGCGCAATAAGTAACGAGATATTAACGTTTAAAGATAGCCGAATAAGCGCGTCCGACCGGCCTACTCTCTCTGCTGCCGAATATACAACCTACCGTCCCCACTGATTGCACAGCGCGCGGGCCGCTGGGAGTGGGAATTACCACTAAACGTCTTGATTCGAACGGCACGCCTAGCAGGCCATCCCCACTCCCAGCGGTCCGTGCGATCGGTGGGATCGGTAGGTTGTATATTCAGCAGCAGTAGGCCGGCCTATTCGACGCGCTTATTCGCCTATCTTTAAACGTTAGTATCTCGTTAACCATTGCGCAAACTACAAGGTGGTATAAGAATTTTCGATTCAGTTCGGTCTGTTCTATCTGCTCGTGACAGGCGTCATGATAATTTTCAAACACCCTAGTAGGTATACTGTAGCGGTTCTAAGTTATGGGGCTAGAGGGGAGCGCGGGGTGCGGGGGATACTCGTAGGCGAGGGGAAGCGTAGCGCGGGGATTCTTCGGTGGTGGGGGTATGACGTCATGTGGAATGGCAGTAAGATTTTGGGGACTGCAGTCACGTACAAGACAACAAAAAACATCACATAAAAAGAAAATATTGCCATGAACAAAGAAACAAATAGTTATAGAACGAAAAGTGTTACAAAGTGTATATGCTCCAACCGTTTTTCGACCAAGATATAGCGTAATGTAATTTTTATAGAAACAACGTTTATTAATTATTTTAAATACCTAAATACAACCAAGTTTCATAATTATTGAGAGTAGGTATAGTAGGCGAGTTCTAACTCTATGTGGCTAGAGCGCGGAGAAGGTCCCCCGATCGATGCTGTGACCCCGCGACCACACCAAAAATGCATTGCGGGCCGCCGCCGCCGCCGCTGCCGCTGTGGGCCGCCGCCACCCGCCCACAAAGGTACGAGAACCTCTTTTTCCTTTTGTCTTTTTATAACTTAGTTTTCACAATACGCTGTGTTCTTTTCTTTTTTTTTTACTATGGCAAAGGATGGGCAGTAAAATAAAGTACATATATAGCGATGCGAATGAATTTATTTTATTTTATTTTATTCATCTATAATTACACCGATTTTTCATACGTATATTTAAAAAAACTAAAGCTAATAGCTCACAATCGACGACCTGATGTACATTGAAGGCATCACTATCGCGTATAGCGTTCTTGAACGCGATATTGGAGAATTGCGTATATTTGACATCGACCATATCGACGAGTCGGACTAATTGTTCGAACATTAGATCGATACACCCGTCAAACTCGAACATGACCGAAACGACGCTACGGTGTAGCGTCGTTTCGGTCATCATCATGCGTACGGATGAAGAATCGAGACGTAACATTGTTCTGCAGCGTGCAAACTCTGACGGTTAGCGGTCCAACGTTTATAAAATTGTTTTTGTATTCGTTTCGCAGCATTTTGTAAATATTCCATCGCTGCTCGTAGAGGCCATTCCACGTTTCGAGAGACAGTTCGTGTCCGCGATGATCTCCCAGGGCGATCTCTACGTAACTCGGTGGACCAACGTTAATTCCAATTTCCAAATACTTATAGCCAGTACTCGTCAGGTCGTAACGTCTGCTCAGTAAGCGCACCGCGCGACGCTTCATACTGTGTATATACATAATATTGAAAAAATGTTATTTATTGTATAAAAAACATTATTTATTATATAAAAAACGTTGAAACTTACATGTTATGTTCCTTCTTCACGTCGTTCGATGCGCTGCTCTCTTTGACGAAGTACATTTTCAACCGTTCGTACAAGCGGGTATCGTAAGACTGATCACATCCTCATAAATTGCGATAATTCGTATACGTAATACTTCTAAAATCGAAGAGGGGGAAGGTCGTCCCCCTCTTTCCAAGAATTTCAAACATGTCGCAACACGTTTTATCATATCATTCCATGTATTTTCTTTGTCATGAGTTTATACATACATACGTTTATACATACGTTTATACGTACATACGTTTATACATACGTTTTTACATACGTTTATACGTACGTTCATACATACATACGTTTATACATACGTTTTTACATACGTTTATATGTACGTTCATACATATATACGTTTATACATACGTTTATACGTACATACGTTTTTTTACATACGTTTATACGTACATACGTTTATATATACGTTTTTTTACATACATTTATACGTACGTTCATACATACGTTTATACATACGTTTATACATACGCTTTTTACATACGTTTATACGTACATACATTTATACATACGTTTTTACATACGTTTATACGTACGTTCATACATACATACGTTTAAACATACATACATACATACATACGTTTATACATACGTTTATACGTACATACGTTTTTTTACATACGTTTATACGTACATTCATTTATACGTACATACATTTATATATACGTTTTTTTACATATGTTTATAAGTACGTTTTTACATACGTTTATACGTACATACGTTTATACGTACGTTTATATATTACAAAGGAAGGGAAAGGAAAAGAGAAGTCTAAAACGTATTAAAAAAAAAATCTTATATTTTATTCTTTAAACTTGATATATTTTTTTTGGCGTTGTGACCACCAGTTATGTATTTTAAATACATTTTGTAAGGCACAATCCTTATTATGTTTTCCACATCGCATAGTATTGGTAACATCTAGATTATGTAAAGAATCTAAATCTTTGTAATCAGCATCCAAGGTCTCAATGGTCAAGTTGTCGCTATCGAGTACATCAGCCAGCC
>NW_017296143.1:74874-75199 GCF_001594075.2 Trachymyrmex cornetzi | reverse complement strand
AACGATAAATCCTTGCAGATCCACAAACATTGGTACGGTCATGGCGAACGATTTTTCGAGACTGCGATCGATTTCGATGAATCGTATATTTTATAGCGTATCGGAGAATGCACTTAGGTGATTTTAAGCAACGTTGGTCAACGGATTGTACTCAACTACGCGATCGTGTGTGATGAGACAATAGGCTGTAGTATTTTCAGGTACATTCTCCTTGCAGTCAAATTCTATGTGCACGTCCACAGTGGTACCCTTGACGGATTCGTTTTGTCGCGAACAATCAATGACTACAAAAGGTCTTTCCTCGGTAAATGAGAGCACGTTGAGT
>NW_017296143.1:74216-74617 GCF_001594075.2 Trachymyrmex cornetzi | reverse complement strand
GTCGTATTCTGTAGCAGAGGATACTCGTACAGATCCCACGAGCGAAAACTCATGCTCAGATAACGACCGCTTTCCAATGTTCGCAGCATTGATAATTTATTGATCTCGTTTAACGCAACGTGAGGCATCCGCCACTGTACTTTAAATAATTCAATTTTAGACTCCGTCACAGGATTTCCCAAGCAATTGTTGTCGTTGCGCGCTTGTATCAAAATCAATTCGAGGCGAGCGTTGACGATCAGGCGTTTGTAATTTCGCAAAAGCCCAACAGCATGCTGAGCGGTACGCAAAAATTAAAGTGTCCTTCCTCCGTGTCGGATCTAGTGTTCCATCCAGCGTCGAGCGCAATCAAAGCTTTATCGTACGTCAGCGACACGTAATTCTTGAGCGTGCTAGTTATG
>NW_017296143.1:68487-74017 GCF_001594075.2 Trachymyrmex cornetzi | reverse complement strand
CCGAAAGTTGTATTGGCGAACGGGTTGTACGTGTGAGTCTCGATCTTGACGATGCGATCGTCAAAGATCGGCTCACCGGTAATATTCAAGATATCAATCATTTCAAAAGTTGCGCACCGCGAATACCAAAGATTGTAAAAATTTAACGTTCGACGCGCTAAGCTTCTTCTTGCTGATGCAACCGGATGAGCGAGTGTTGTCGAGCTGTGACGTCACCGGCCTTGTAAAGAATTCTTTATCTCTCTGCGTGCGCTCCACTCCGTTCAAAACGAGCATCTCACGCTCCCGTTATCGCTGTCGCTGTCGCTGTCGCACGTGCAATCTGACGGTGATCTCCTCTCCGCGAAAATCGAGCAATCGTCCGTTCTGGTCGACGACGCGTATCGTTCGATCCGTAATGCTCCGTGCGGTAATCGGCAAGTAAATGATCTGCGCGGGCCTTTCCGATATCTTATATCTCGGTGGCACGCTCGGCGAAAATTCGTGTATCGTGTGTGCACCTTTGTCGTTGCTGTATGCACCCTCGGTCACGTTACACTCTATGCGGATAACGTTTACGTTCATTATGTTGATCGACACGTCCGATTCGTGCCATTTTTGCGGTCGCAGTATACGCTTCGACGAGAATCCCAGCAGCGATCCAATGCTGTTGAGCTTGCCAAAGTTTATTCTGTAGGCGCATCTAATCTCGCATCTCATCGTGTTGTAGTTTGCGCGGATTGTTATCGGATATTCCGCACCCTCGCCATCGTCGTCATCATCGCTGTTATAGTTGTCAACGGTTTCAAGCGCGTTGCGGCGTGAATGCAAAATCGCACGTTTCAAAAATTCATTTATGTCTCGTACTTCGTACGAACCTTCGGGAATTGTAATTTCTGCGTCGTCTTTGTCGAAATAAAATTTATTGTTTGATTCGTTTACGTTCGGTATCGTGTGATAAGTCTCAAAAATCGTCAGACCGAGTTCGTAATCACCGTCACTCAAATCTATGGCGGGTAAGTAGTTCGCCGCGAGGAGACTGCTCTTTCCGTTCAGTGTAAGTGTCAATGACACGACGGGAAAAGCGTTCGACCAATACTGAGATTTCACGGCACCTCGTCGAGCTTTTAAATTCACGAGCGTCGACTGTTCGTAGAAACCACAGGCACATCTGTCCGCAGAAGCTCTGATCATACGTCTGATAGGACGTGCGATTGTACTCTATCGTCGTAGCACCGTTCCCGAAATATCGCACCAGTTCCTTGGGCGGTCGAAGATTACCAAAGCTGTCGAAGTACACTACGCGGTTGTTTCTCTTCGCGTACGCTACCCAGTGAGTACCAGGTCCCGTCGCATCATCCAGATTCACGATACCGCTTTCGTTTCGACGCACGCCGCTCGTCGGTAACGCGTTACGCAGGAAAACACCTCTAAAGTACGGTACGCGCATACGTATCGCAAGCATGTCCAATTGCACGTTGGTAGTTGCACCCAAGGGCATTTTTACCATCTATTTGGCGTTTTTTTTTTCTTTACTGCTACGCCCTGTCCGCGTCAGTATTTGTGCGGAGTGAGATACAGTCCGCGACCCTGTTCCATCGCGCGATCGTGACGTTGCAGCTCCTCGAGCTGACGTCGCGCGGCTTTGCAATCGTTTACCGCTTTCGCCACACTGGCCGCTCCTCCAATTAAGGATCCGAGCGCACTCAACATTGACAGAAACGGTAACGCACCGCCTCGTTTCGCTAGTATCGTCGGTAGTATCCGTTTTTTCGTTATCTTTTTCGTTGTGTTTTTCCTCATCGTCTTCTTCGGTTACACGCCCATGCCCATCTTGGTTGTGGTTTTTATCGCTGCCCAAACGGCAGCAGCGACGGCTCTCTCGCTCAAAGCCGAATCTCTCGCGGTGACGCGTCCTAGCGCTTTATCGGCGAGTACCTTGTCCGCCGCGTGTCTATCGGTGAGATCGTTGCTCCGAGAATACGCAATGTCGTGTTCTCGGCACGCCGCGTCCAGCGGATTTATACCCGTATCACCTCTGGGTAATCGCTTCGTCAACCGAGTACCCGCACCGCAAAACTGGTGGCCCGGGATATGTAACTCGAAAGGAAGCGCGTTTATCGCTCGATTCAACAGACTGCTGCCCGACGCTGACATTCGCTACAGTTCTTTATCTTTGGTGCCGGACCGTCGATGTGCGTTCGCTGCCACGGTTGATTGTAGTGCTCGTCGCAGCGACGATACGTTCGAACCTCCGAATCCACCTTTAAGGGTCCCAGAAGCTTGTTCCACACGTAGTCGATGTAGTTACCGTACACTCGTAACAGTACGACCTTCGATATATACTGCAACTGCTCGGCGCTCAAATCCAGAATGTCGGAAGGATGATGTAGCGCGAGATACATTTTATTACTGCGCGACTCGCGGATTCGCGCGCCTTTAAATAGGTGGTCGAGAGCGCACAGCCCGTAGTGCGAGCATGAAATTCGTATTTCAACCGCTGGCGATACGCGTCACGAACTGCCACGCGAAATCGCTAATAATGGGAAGCGGCGTGGAAAAGCGTAAGCACGGCGAAATGCTGCCGAATACTATACGCGTGATCATTTGCGGCCCGTCGAATTGCGGTAAAACCAACGTTCTCATAAGCTTACTGGAGAGTCCGAACGGCGTACGGTTCGAGAACGTGTACGTCTACTCGAAATCGTTGCAACAGCCAAAGTATCAATATCTCGAAAATTTGTTTACATCTATCGACGAAATCGGCTACTTTCTCCAACAACAGCGACGTTGTTCCACCGAGCGAGGCGCGTCCAAATTCTATTTTCATCTTTGATGACGTGGCATGCGACAAGCAGGATGCGGTGAAAGAATACTTTTCGATGGGTCGCCATGCGACCGTCGACTGCTTCTATCTTTGTCAGACGTACGCGAGGATACCTAAACATCTGATACGCGACAACGCGAACCTGCTGATCCTGTTCAAACAGGACGGTACCAACTTGAAACATGTTTACAACGATCATGTGAATACCGACATGTCATATGACGAATTTTACGCGTTCTACCGCGACTGTTGGTAACAAAAATTTGGTTTCGTAGTGATAGATAAAGACAGTGCGCTCACAAATGGACGATACAGAAAATGATTTAACGAGTTCGCGATACCGTAACGTAACCAGTCGTCATCGATACTTAACCAGAGACAATCATGGCAGATGTGCGCGAGCGTGAAAAAATCGTGAGGGAGATCGAGAAGACGAGCGAGTCGATCCGCAAGAAACATCGCGCTCTGAAGACCGGTAGAATCGAGGAGGGCATCTCGTTGGATAGACATTTTAAACCTCTTATCGAGCCGTTGCGACTTTTCGCCGACAATCCCGGCGAGCGCGCGACAAAGAGAGAGTCGCGCGACGAAGATGCAGGGTCTGCCCCTAAACGTGAGAGGAAGGTGGAGGAGGAACAAAAGGAAGGAGAAAAAGCGAGCGAGACGTTTGAACCTTCCGCAACTCTGCATAAATCCAATGATCGATCGCGCGAACCGATAACTTCCAACCCACGTGCCAAAATCGTACCGACGATAGAGTCATTGGAGAACGTTTTCGAAACGACGGAAGACTCGCTAGCGACGAAGGTTCAAAATCAGCTGCAAATGTCAGAAGGTCGAGAGGCGTTACGAGCCAACTTGGGTCCGCTGGGTCAAAAGTACGTCGAGGCTGTCCTGCGGGGAGCGCAAGATAAAGAGAGCGGTATAGATCATGTGTACGGCGTTTACCTACACAAGGATGGATTGATGTTTGGCAATAAACGTTTCGACGTGGATGACGCGGACAACATAATTATTGACGGCGTATGATACGCCGGTACCCCCGATCTTTACGAGTTGATTTTCAAGAGAATGCCCGACGATGCCCTCTACACGAAAGACGATATGCACAAGTACAAGAACATGCTGTTGATGACGAGCGCGCACAAACACAAGTATCATTCATAAGGTCGATTATTGAGCAACAGGGGATACAAGTACAAATACATAATCGCGCCGTTGATGCTGGTCATACCCAAGAAACAGAGTAAGAAATCTTGAAAAGGATTACCTCACGCAATGACGCTAAACAACGCGATTGATTACGTGCACTGGGACGATCCCAACGAGCTGGTGGATCGTCTACGATTGCTCGACGCTTCGCACCGAGCGGGCAACAACGCTCACGACAACGAGATGCTGTCGATCATCGAGGAACTCCGCGAAGCCGATCTTATTATAAATTAAATTGTGTATCAATGAAACGAGGCAGTCGAGTGACAATAGCGAGAAAAAATACATTATTTTCTTGTGTATTACGCGTTGAATCATGAAAAAGAGATATGATGAAAACAAAAAAGTTAGCTCCGAGAGACGTCGACTCGTTGAGGTATTACACGCTCCTGCAAGAAGAAATTTTCCGCGAAGGCGCGTCATAGTCCGGGGATACAACGATTTGTGGTAGGCTGATATAGTTGAAATGCGTCCGTACTCGAGCCTCAACAGAGGTCGCCACTACATACTCACCGTCATCGATGTGTTGAGCAAGTACGCGTGAGCCGTGCCACTCAAGAGCAAGGGTGGAAGCGAGACAACTGACGCTATCACTGAGATCGTTCGAACGAGTGGAAGATCTTCGAAAAATTTACAAACGGATATGGGGAAGGAATTTTACAACGCCGATGTGCTGAAAATCTTGAAAAAACATGACGTTAATCACTATTCCACATATTCGACGTTAAAAGCGTCAGTAGTCGAGCGATTCAATCGCACGCTCAAGAACGATATATGGAAGATGTTTACGCTCAACGGCAATTATAAGTGGGTCGACGAGCTGCCGCGTCTCGTGTCAAATTACAACGCGCGCAAGCATCGCACCATCGGCATGCGACCCGCCGACGTAACTCTCGCGATCGCCGAAAGACTCTTGGGCACAGTGTACAGCGCGATAAAGATCGCGGGTCCGGCAAAATTCAAAGTAGGTGATTCGGTACGCGTGAGCAAGTACAAGACGGTTTTTGAGAAGGGTTACACGCCGAATTGGACCACCGAGGTGTTTACTCTCGTTAAGGTACAACGTACTAATCCCGTAACCTACTTACTCGAGGTCTATCGCGGAAAATCCGTCGCTGGAGCGTTCTACGAGCACGAGTTGCATCGCGCTACTCATCCGGATGTATATCTCGTGGAAAAAGTATTGCGCAGGAAGGGAGACAAGGTGTACGTCAAGTGGCTGGGATACGATGGATCGCACAATTCATGGATACATAAAAACAATTTGATTTGATACAATTTTTGATTCATGTATTGTTTTATTCTACATAAAATTATTCTATATAAAAAATATATATCTACATGAGGATATAAAAACGTGTAAAATATTTTTTATTATTTATCCCTTACATCTTCGTTTTTGGAGTATACAGATATAAAATACTTATAAATGTACGATACATGAAACGAAAAAATAATAGTAATACATAATAAATGATATTACATATAACGTAATAGTAAGACTTATATAAA
>NW_017296143.1:67746-68455 GCF_001594075.2 Trachymyrmex cornetzi | reverse complement strand
CATAATAAATGGTACTACATAAAACATAATAGTAATACTTATATAAACGTAAAAACATACATGACATGTAAAATTATAATAATAGTACATAATAGTATAACATAAATGTCAATGCATATATTACAAGGGTATCCGCCAATGTCCCCATGGTAACGTCTCCGTCGTGTTCGATGTATCGTTTGTCATCGTATGGACTCAGAGCGATTTTCGTCTCGGATATCGTGTATACCTCATGTAATTTTGATCGTATACACGACTGACGAGGAGTCATTTCAACTTCATCGTTTAAACATCGGGTGTAATTGTCAAACGTTATCATTCGCGCTACGACGTTATTCTTTACGCCTTTTGCCTTTTTTGTATTCTTTTTACCGTCCACCTTCAACGCGTACATCTTCGCTCTGAGTCCGACGAATTCTGTCATTATCATACCGTTGTTCTCATCCTTCATCAGACCGGGTACTTTTTTATTCGCGAGAGACATACCGTACGCGTTGTCCGCCGGATAATCGCTCGTGTCGAATCTAGCGATATCGCGTTTTATCATCTCGTAAATGTCCTTGCACTCGACGTGGTGTATAAGACTGTCCGTGTCGGTATACATAATTTTACATTTATCGCGAAACAGTGGTAATATGTAGTCGTAGTGAAATTCATACAAGCAGACTTTCGATATATCGAGTATACACATACCCACGTAAATCGGCTT
>NW_017296143.1:66461-67425 GCF_001594075.2 Trachymyrmex cornetzi | reverse complement strand
ATTGCTGTAAATTGCGATAATGTATAACGTAACGTTTTTTATCATACACAGTCGCTAAAAGTTTATCCTCGCGCTTGCCAGGCGGTTTATCGCGCGTCGGGCAGAAAGGTAGGTCAACGTGCTCGTCGTGCAGACGCTCCGGATATTCTAAGTCAACCTAGAGAATGTAACCGGTGGGTGAATCCAGAGCGATCGCGTTCACATCAAAGTTCGCAACGTCTTTGACCCATCGAAATTCGGCGTATGGCAATAGTTGACACATTGCCCATCCATACAAATTATTCACGTCGTAGTACATCAAGTACGACGACGGTTTCGATGAGTCGTACGAACGCATATACTTGTTATTAGCCTGCGCGTATCTGCCGGAACATTGACTGAGGCCACCGCGTATACCGCGCTCGATGAACATGACCATATCAATGTCGGTGAGCAATTCAAATCTTATGCGCGTATGTTTTAGCATAGCGTCCCACGTGAAACCTGGTAATGTATAATAATGCGCGGGATCGAGACCGTAATTCGCGACACAACTTTCGCGGAAATTTTCGAAAATGTCGGCTAATAACAATACATCGGTTTTCAAGTACAGATCGCTGTACTCGCCGAGCGTTCGGATGGAAAATCGCTGCCATACGTTCACGGCGTAATCGCCCTCGGATACTGTATCGCCCGTTAACGAACTGTAAAATGATTCGCGCGGTGGTAACTCGGTTTCTTCTAACTATTCGATATAGTCAATGTATTCATATGGAAATACACCTTTACGCGTGAGTAGATCGAAATCTTCCATGCTAAGATTAAAAAATTCTGACCTTGTAATTTTTAATTTGTCTTTGTCGAGATACGACGCCAACTTATCGAGGCACTTAGAAATTTGCATTTAGAAATTTGAAAGAATCAATGAATCTTAATTTTATACAATTTTTCTGAAAATGATTTTCATTTTTGTCTTTGGTGCTGT
>NW_017296143.1:65073-66185 GCF_001594075.2 Trachymyrmex cornetzi | reverse complement strand
TCTCCCATTGCTGCTTCGATAATGCCTCCATGGGCACGTTGGCGGATACAATATCTTTGACGCGATGCGCTAAACTTCTGAGTTCCTCGGTGAACCATGTGACGCAATCGTTACCGCGACGAAAACGATATTTCGACAACGAGTTGTCATATGAGCACGCACGTAGTAGCCCACACTACATACCTCATGCTGTTGGTATGTGTACGACGCATCTTCTTTGTCGGGCTCCGTCTTCCGCAGGACGCATTTCAGATCGGCATACACGATGAATGGAACGCATTCCTTATTGCAGTGGTTGTTGAATTCGAGCCACCTGTCGTCCTCGCTCGGCAGACGGATGGCGCAGTTGTTGATTTTCCCACAGTCTATTGCGTGTAATTCCAATTTTTCGCTCGTACTGAAGTAGTGCAAGCATCTGGAAAAAAACGCATATAAATTATTATTATCATTTATTAATATAAAGGACAATTATAAATTTTTTTTTTTACGCATACTTACCGATCGCAGAAAAATTTCTTGTGCTCCATTCTTGTGACTTGCGATCTCACGAGACGGGACAAGTTCTTGATCCATGCGAAATGCCCCACATTGTCGTCGCGTGGATCTTGCAGGTACAGGAGATTGATATGCTTCTCCTTCTTATCGCTGGTGAGCCGTAGAGGAAGGATCTGCTTGTTTTCGATGCCGTACATGTTGATCGACATGTCGTTCAATTGTTCGAATTTGTTAATATCTTTCAATATCATTGGAAACTCGATGCCCGCAAGATTTAACACTGCAGTGTAATGTGGATACGATTATTCCCGATACACATGTTCATCAGCTGGATGTAGAGCGGCGCCCACCCGCTGTCGCGTTCTTGGAACTCTTCGAGCGATGTCAACGTGGGCTCGATGACGTGCCGCTCGTACCACTCGCGCAAATCGGTGTATCGGTATATCTCAATGTTCTTAGTGTTTATACTCTTAATGGCACGTTTATCTTTCGTCGCGAATTCACCGTTAAACGCGGTATTCACTTTTGCACTACCGTGTCTTTCTACAGCGTCTCGAACTTGCCCGAGCACTATTTCTCTCGCGTCTTCTAAAAACCGCCGCTCGATGTAATTAGAA
>NW_017296143.1:62053-63207 GCF_001594075.2 Trachymyrmex cornetzi | reverse complement strand
ATTATTAGTAGTAACTTTTGTATCACCACATGTTATGCATCGACAAGTAGAAATAATTTGATGTTCAACCAAATTTTCCATAAAATCATATTTAGCACAAAGAACTATAACAAAATCAAATGCATCTCGTTTAATACCAGTCGAAAAATACTCCCCTAGATATTTTCGTATTGCGTAGGTACTCAAATTAAGTATAATACATTTTCCGTTTTCATATCAATGCGCTAATATATTTGAAACATTAAGATTATCAGAATTAAATAATTGTTATCTAATAATACTTAAATGAAATAAACATTGTAATGTAGCATTGGCATAGCATAAAACTTTGTCAGTATTTTGAAATCCACGTATAACCCAAGAAGTAGTACTTTGTCGAACTTTTTGATGTGTTGAACGGAAGTTATTATTTTCGGTAATGTCCATGACACATCTTTAATTTTACGATAACTCTTTTGAAATAGTAACAATAATTTGTGCTTCTGGTTTATGTAGTCGTTCAGCCGATTATATTCAATAATTGCTTCTTCACTAATTATTATTGATAAAGAATCATGATTAATCAAATACGCATTAAGGTTCACTTTCGTTACTAATTTTACTTTAATTTTATATTAAAATTAGAATTCTATGAAGGCATTGTGAACAGCAGCTTAATGGACCAAACGCTTTATGTATATGTTACACGTATGACTGAAAAAATTTGAAAAGCTGAAACGATCCCCAACGGGAAACGATCTCCAGATCTCGGTATAGGCTGCACCAATTTTAGTCGGACTGATCGCAATCGAAAGATACCGACGACATATAATAAAAGTGTTTTTAGATCTTTAATTGAGGCTGTAGTTTCTGAGTAATTTTAATCTAAAGTATATAAAAATATGAACGGGCCGCTTGACCGCTTAACGTGTGAACGTCATTGCGTATATGTTCATGCCGTTACCAATTCGCGAGGCTATAAATCATTCACATTCACACGTATGTATGGTAAATGACAGCAATAAACGAGTGCCATCTACCGTCCAAAATATGAAAAGGAGATGACTTTTTGAGGAGACGTATCTTACAGGAAATTTTGACATTTCGGACTTCGCATCACGATATCTCCGTTCGTGGGACACGTAGAGGTAAAATAAACGTTTATTATATAATTC
>NW_017296143.1:61399-61884 GCF_001594075.2 Trachymyrmex cornetzi | reverse complement strand
CCGTGTCTCTTGATTTAACACAGCGCCCGTCAATATACGGCTTTCAAACGCGACATCAATCTCTCGCCAGACGAGAGATTGTTCGTTGCCACTCGCGTATTAGTCACTCGCGTGCCCACCACCAATGTGCACCATCGCTCCAATTGCGATTTTGCACCCGCGAGTCGCGCGATCCTTGCCACCATGGATTGTCTATGTCCAACGGCGAGACGCGGACGCTTGGCACGACAAAGTTCTTCGAGCCGTTCGATGCACTCGTCGCATCGTTGCAACCACGCGAAGCACTCCACCAGAGTAGCGACCTGGCCGCACTGCTCAAGCAGTTCGCGTTCCACTCGCTCGTGGTTTTCCATGTTTTTTTCAGTCTTTAAATCACGTCACACTTTTCCACAGAGCACTTGCAAGTTTCTCGGAGGCACCCGTTGCAGCACCGCAACGATTCTAGACCCAGGTAAGGTTTGCCGACTATTAGCCGACGTTGAACG
>NW_017296143.1:56343-57571 GCF_001594075.2 Trachymyrmex cornetzi | reverse complement strand
GGGCCGACAGTCGGAAGTTGGTAGCCGACGTTGGCCCGCTGTTGGCCCAGGTTTAAAATCGTACATGGGGAATGTTATAACATTCCATCACTTTGTCATTATGTTTGAATGCGAAAATACACTGTTCACACTTACATTGATAGTTGCATATATCTAAAAGCAGTTTTTTTGGCGGTACCTCACAGGGAGGAAATACATCCAGAAAACATTCAATAATCAGCAGTTCGACACACTTGTCACTACCCGCGGAAATTTTAATGCACTTGCACCCATACGAGATCCAATCTGCGATTATCTTCGCCCAATAGTAATCGTCCTTCACTACATCGACATTTATATTTTTGTGAACGTCCTTTGCTTCTTCTCGTAACCACGTGTACACTCTCTGTCGCGCGAGTAAAGACCAATCCAAAACATGCTTTGTTATAACTTTTCCATGTTTCTCACCACGTATACCTATTTCTCGGTCGCGTAGGAACTGCCCCGGCGATATTCGCATACCATTTATGTCTCTCTTTCGCTGATTACCGAGAACGTTCAACACATCTTTTACATCGTCACGGTCTTCCCACATATTTTCCATGTCTCGCTGACGATGTCATCCACAATGCTGTTCAAAAAGTAGTTTTTTTAATTTGTGCACTTTGGGCATCTGTTGCACGGATGTATAGTGTACAGTCGCAGTCTACAGTTTGTGCAAAATCGTCCGTTTAACGCATTAACATAATCGGTATTATGCTTCTTTATATAATGCATGCCCACGGTATCGATTCTCACCAAAAGGACCATGCATTCGGAACATAGAGTTAAAGGACCGCCCGATGTTCAGTAATTCTGGATCATACAATATACAATGTTTCGTACGATCGTTCAGTGCACGAATTTCTGCAGCTGGCACAAATTTTTCTTCGAGATCAGTTTCGTATTCAGTCAGGTCACTGACAAAACCTGTATCGTCGGATAACACAGATTCTTCGTCGGATGAATCTTCATTCAGTATATCCTCAAAATTTACTTCCAAGTTTTCTTCTACCATTTTATATTATAAAAACACACTTCATCACAAATATTCGCGAACATTTCTGTAAAATCGCATGTTTTCAGTATTCTCGACTACGCCGATTATGTTCGCATGATGGTTAGCCACACTTTTCGCACTGCTCTTACTGCGATCGATTCGACAGTTTCTCAAGGCACCAACTGAAGTGTCGAGCCCTTATGATCTATA
>NW_017296143.1:55103-56229 GCF_001594075.2 Trachymyrmex cornetzi | reverse complement strand
TCACCGATCGGCTAGCATGGCAATATTCAAGAAACGTGTCATTAGAAATCTTCCCAACGATATTGGAAACATAAGCAAAAACATAGATCCTCAAATCGTCAGATCCATGGCAATAAAAATTTATGGCAAACCATGTAGAGAAAATCATATTTCCAAACGCGTAAAAGCAAGTTGAAGGGCGTTTTCTCGTCAAACAACGGGAAGTTGGTAAAATAAAATATGGGATCACAAAGCGTAGCTTTTAATTTTTAGATTGTCGATCGTAGAATTTAAATAAATATTATCTAGACGAGAAAACGTCCAAGTAATAAAAGAGAAATCGTTGATAAAAAAAGGGGGTGCGTTTGACTTGGAGTATTCGCCTTTGTGTGGATACCTGCACATCCTGCATTCCACATTTACTGCAGAAGAGTTATGTTTTTTTTTGTTTAGCAGCCGAAATATCGGCGCTTCTCTTAGCGCGTCACGATATATCACCGATCTGACACTGTACATAAACAGTGTACAAAGCTTTTTTCGTTTAATCGTAAACTTCGATTACGAGCGATAAGACATGGATCGAGTAAAAGAATATATACGTCGAAAATCGATCGAGCGCAAGGGGTACCGTCCCTTACAGCAAGGTCCGCCAAGTCCCCCACCACAATCGAAGGAAAACCCGAGATATTGGGAATGTCCTGGCGAAAAAGCATCAAAGTCGCCAATGAATTCATCATCCTCAACGCAATCAAAATATAAGCCATAAGGTATTTAGGGTGACTATTGCAATGCATATTATTCTCCGCTGAAAAAAAATCGAATAGTGGTCAAAAAAAAGTTTTTTTATTCTCCTTTTTTTCAGAAACCGCTGCTAGCGACGTCTGATTCACCGATCATATTCGAACGCTGCTGATCGCGAAAAGAATATTATAAAAAAAATGAAAAAAATTGGTATAATAATATGTGAATAAAATAAATTCGTTCACATCGCTATATATGTACTTTATTTTACTACCCATCCTTTGCCCTAGTAAAATAAAAAGAAAAAAATACAGCGTATTGTGAAAACTGAGTCATAAAAAAGACAAAAGGAAAAAAGGTTGTCGTACTTCTATGGGCGGGTGGCGGCGGCCCACGGCGGCAGCGG
>NW_017296143.1:51489-55079 GCF_001594075.2 Trachymyrmex cornetzi | reverse complement strand
TACGCTATATCTTGGTCGAAAAACGGTTGGAGCATATACCCTTTGTAACACTTTTCGTTCTATAACTATTTGTTTTTTTGTTCATGGCAATATTTTCTTTTTATATGATGTTTTTTGTTGTCTTGTACGTGACTGCAGTCCCCAAAATCTTACTGCCATTCCACATGACGTCATACCCCATCACCGAAGAATCCCCGCGCTACGCTTCCCCTCGCCTACGAGTATCCCCCGCACCCCGCGCTCCCCTCTAGCCCCGTGGCTTAGAACCGCTACACTATACCTACTATCGAAAGCGCAAGTTCCACGCCGATTGTATCGAGAGGAAAGAGAAAAACGTAAAAATTACGAGGAAAGTTCGATGATTCTTTCTCGTACACGAAAAACTAATACCCCCACATCTCTACAAACGGGAAAAAATCGTTACTCGGTTGGAAAAAACTAAGATAATACGATGGCATTTGAAAAATTATACTACGATCCGTCGCATAACGCGGGCTATTCGGCGGTGGATAATCTAACTCGTGCTATTAAACCGAATTTCTCACGGAGAGAAGTCGTGCGCTGGCTCGAATCGCAAGACGCGTACACGTTGCACCGACCATTGCGTAGAAAATTTCCACAATTGCACTACAACGTAACAAATATCGACGATGTGTGGGAGGCAGATTTCATCGAACTCCGAAATCTAAAAAGTTACAACGACGGTTAATTCCTATCTGTTAATGATTATCGATGTACTAAGTAAATACATATGGGTAGAACCGTTACGCGACAAAACGAGTAACTGCGCGATAAAAGCTTTTCAACGCGTACTAGCGAAAAGCGAAGGACGAGTACCCGTATACCTGCAAACGGACTAGCGTAAAGAATTTGTCGCGCAATCAATGCAGAAATTTCTTAAAGAAAACAACATTCGTTTTCAGATAATGCGCTATCCAGACGTCAAAGCCGCCATCATCGAGCGCTTCAACAGAACACTGAAGGAAAGAATGTGGCGTTATTTTACGCATAAAAATACGCGACGCTACATCGATGTTCTGCAGGACATTGTATACGCTTACAATCACACGCGTCACTCGTCCACGAGAATGCAACCTGCGGCAGTAACGAGAGAAAACGCACATATCGCTCGTGAAAATATAGCTCGTATTTGAAAAAACGAAACGTTAAAGAAACGGGTGCGAAAGGTTAAATATCGCGTCGGAGATCACGTTCGTATCAGTAGAGCGAAAGGTGCCTTCGAGAAAGGATAAGACTAAGTGGAGCGAGGAGATATTTCAAATTTACCGTGTTCTCGATTGGCGAAACCCTCGCGTGTACGAACTGCGAGATTTAGCAGGCGAAGTCATAGACGGTATTTTTTATGAGCAAGAATTAGCTCGAGTTGAGAAAAACGTAGAGGAAAAACAGTTTATCGTCGATCGCGTGATAAAGAGTAGAGGACGAGGAGCTAATAAGCAAGTGCTTGTTCGTTGGCGCGGTTATCCCAGTAAGTTTGATAGTTGGATTCCGGTTTCGAGTTTAATTTCTCTTCACGATGAAGGAGGAACAATTTCTTCTGGTACTTCCGAGTAACAGCAGTATGCGTCATTTTCTGGATAATACAACTTCGTCCTTCATCACGGAATTACCTCACTCTATCGTGTTACACGGACAATGGGAGGTTGTGATAACCGATATTCAATTTGCCTGTACCTTTTTACACATACGTCATAACGAAAATGTGATCAGATTCGTCGATGTTAAACCCGATGAGGGGACGAAAGATGCGTTTACGGCGAAAGAAGGTACATTTCCAAATGGAATTTACAACGATATCTATCTTATTGATGCGATTAATACCGCGTGTAAACTTGCCGAATCGCATTTTTATTTTGGACTGAAAAAAGCGTCTGGCGGCAAAGTCTTGATAAGTAATAACTGCGTTGAGAAGTGCAAAATGCTACATCATATAAACTTTTCCGATAATCTTCTAAGAATACTAGGTTTCTCATCAGCACTTTCCACAAATCACCCATTTTATTCCAAGCTCGCGATACGTAAACCTAATTCCAATGAAACAGAAGAGAAAACTTTTCTTACTCACGGATTTAATAAGGAGACGGGAGAACAACTTGCAGAACGACGGTTACTGGAGTAGCGAACGCTATAGTTTGTGGCGCGGTATCCCCGATAAATGTTTGTTTATTGCGATATTTGTGAGCCTTATATAATAGGTGATGTACGTACTCCTCTTCTCAAGATAGTTCCGGTCGAGATACGCAGCCATAATTACGCATTTGGTGCAAATTTGGTGAAGCATTTCTCATTTCAAAATTATATCCCATTGCGACGAACGAATTTCAGAACGATCAAAATAGATATAAGAGATCATCTTGGAAAAGAAATTCCACTCGAATTCGGAACGCTGACAGTGACGCTGCACTTTAAACGTAAGCAATAACTTTTCTTTCGTATACGCGAGCGTGTCGGTATAGCGACAGTCTTTAGTTAGAAACTAGCTATGGAGTATGAGGAGTATTTTGATGCGCGGGACATCAGTGGCCGAGGTGGAATTCCACGTGTTTTCATCGGTTCATCCTATTAACGCGGATATGGAATCGGAATCTTTCTCGGTGGACTGTTCAGAAAAATATTACCTTACCTAGGTAAAGGTGTACGTGCTGTCGGAAAAGAAGCTTTACGTGCGGGAATTAACGTAAAAGAAGACGTCGAAAATAATAAGCCGTTGACGGAAGCGGTCAAAAATCGGCTCACGGAATCTAGGGGTATTCTGAAGAGAAAAGCCAAAGAAAATATAAGTTCCCCGATGAGGGGGTGTGTCGGGATATAAAATATCCGCAAAGTCCGCAGCACTTCAGTTTCCATTCGGAGGTCGGAATAGTCGTATCGCGCTTTGTAAACGACGGGCAGTCAAACGAAAATCATCGAGAAGTAGCACAGGGAAGAAGAGCAAAAAAGTGACGAAGAAGAAAAAGAAAATTCGCGCTGCAGAAAGAAAAACCAAAAAACCATCCACTAGGAAATATCGAGTCAAGAAACGCGACGTATCCGACATATTCTCTTAATCGAGATAGGAATTCGTGACTGGAGAAAAAGCATGTCCTTTCTTCATACCCACTCAAGCGAGTGTATAAAGAACGAACTCGATTTCTTCTCTCTACCACCTACGCAAACCAGTATCGAAAGTTTGCAATGGATTTAATACAAATCCGTAACTTCGCTCATGGACGACTCACCCATAGAATTCGTCATACCCGGCTATAGAGAAGACTACCTGAATCTCACTCATACCATGTTGAGCCTTCGCATACGCGTAGAAAGCGAATGCGGGGAGAGCACATCGGTCGCAGCCGCTGACGTGGCAAAAGTATGACCCGTAAATCATTTACTGCATTCCATGTTCAACTAAATCGACGTATATTTCAATCAAAAACTCGTGTCGCCACCAAACAACGCTTACGCTTATCGCGCGTACATCGAGGCGTTATTAAATTAAATTATGCTTCACCCGCAAAAACTTTCCATCTAACTTCTTGCTTATGGGACGCGGATATTCCCGGCTACATGGACGATACGTTAGACTCGTC
>NW_017296143.1:50778-51219 GCF_001594075.2 Trachymyrmex cornetzi | reverse complement strand
CTACCGCCAAGTATCCCCTTACGAGAGTCGAAGTTAAAACATTCACGATACACGCCGGTGTCGTGTGGGAATCGATAGACAATGCAATACTCGGACAGCTGCCGAAACGAATAATAGTTGGCTTTGTCGATAACAAGGCATTTAATGGTGATAGAAAATTGAACCCGTTTAATTAAAAAAATTATAGAATAAATTTCTTTTCGCTGTACGCCGATGGCATACAAATTCCCAGTAGGCTGTTACAGCCAAATTTTTCGAAAGACGAGCCGCTCTACGTTGAAGCTTATCACACAATATTCTCGGGAACTGGCATTCACTTTCTAAACGAGGGTAATTCTATAAGCAGAGACGATTACGCCAATGGCTACACTCTATTCGCTTTCGATTTTACTCCGGATCTATCCGCTAATTGTGCAGGACATTGGAATCTTGTGAAACACG
>NW_017296143.1:46121-50645 GCF_001594075.2 Trachymyrmex cornetzi | reverse complement strand
TTTCGTGAGAAAAATATTTTCCCCCTACTACACATTATTTCTAACCCAATTCCACGTGAGATGACGAAAAAAGCTTCAGTCTTGTTCGTGACACCGACGCTGATGTTTCGTGACATAAAAAGAGTAGCGAACATTCGAATATATAATGAATATAGTCATCGACATACAAGGTTTTCGCGATGTCGAAGAACTTTATTCCGAAAGAAGTTGCGGTTCTTGCGATTAATGCGACGATCACCGGACACTGGATTATGAGACCACCTTATCCATTTGGAGAATTATCCGAGAGAGCAAGACGAGAAAACAACTGGCTTACACGAAATTATCACGGAATCGAATGGTTCGACGGAGACGTTAATCCTATATACTTTACGATACATTTGCGAGCTATTACACGACACGCACGCTACATCTATACCATAGGACAAGAGAAGTCACGTTATCTGAGTAATTTACTTTCCAGAAACGTATATAATCTGGAAGGAATTTCTCCGG
This sequence comes from Trachymyrmex cornetzi, assembly GCF_001594075.2. Taxonomy (NCBI): domain Eukaryota; kingdom Metazoa; phylum Arthropoda; class Insecta; order Hymenoptera; family Formicidae; genus Trachymyrmex; species Trachymyrmex cornetzi. The sequence goes on along the minus strand of NW_017296143.1, from coordinate 50,150 downwards.
CTTTCAAAAATCTGCCAGATTTTGGAGGTTGCGGACAACGTTGCACGCACCACGGATTTCGAACCAACGTTGAATCACATTGCGCCTTACGTAATGCTTACAAATTGAAACGTTGGCTAGCTATACGAAATAGCAGCAATTCGAGCTACGATAGTCTTCCTTCAGAAAATTGCAGCGAAAGCGACGTCGAGAGCGAAAAAACAAACAGCGGAAATTTTTCAATTAAATTTAAAAATCAGAAAAACGATATATTTCGCAACATCGAGGCGTGGAGAAAAGATATCGTGACAAAAAAGGCGAATCGAAACGAGGACGAACAAACGACAGCCGAAGAGAAAAATGATCTTCCAAAATTCGACTCGACGACTGATAGAGATAAAGCTAACACTAGCGTTTCGCAAACGTCTAGTATTTTTGAGAACTTTACAACGCTCGTACTGGCAAAAGAGGTAAATTCTGAATTTACGCATACATTTCCTCTCTCACGTTCACCTACGCCGAAAAATAAATTCACTGGAAGTTTTAAACGCCTTACATCATCTCAGTGTCCGACATGCGGGGGTCTATCCTGCCGACCGACTGCCGAGGGTGTGGACGAGGTCGACTGCCATTGTCGCTAACACAGACGATCACGATCGACCTGGCCAGCACTGGGTCGCCTTTTACATCGACGAATGCGGTACAGGAATATTTCGATAGCTACGGCTTGCCGCCCGTGGACTCAAGATTCCTGTTACGACTTCGCCGAAACTCCACCACGTATCGCTGGAACACGACGACGCTGCAAGGAATACTTTCTCAAACTTGCGGACAATACTGCTGTGTATTTCTATATTTTATGTATAAAGGTTATAATCTTAGCCAGTTTCTTAGTCTGTTTACCTCTGATTATAAACGCAATGATCGATTGAATGCACAGTTATTTCATAAATTTTTTCTTCATTGTAAACGTAAAACAATTAATTCTCATGCTGTATGCCATTATGTTCAATCGTCTACTGTTTTAAAAAGTAAAATATAAAATAAACGATTATTCTCGCGAAAGAACTATTTTATGTAACAACGTTGTTTTATCAATAAATATCTTTTTTTTTTTCAATTTTGTCACTGTACGCCACGTCTATTATTTTCTTAATCATTTTCTCGTTCCCTTCCAATCGACATCTTCTTTTATCATATTTTTAGTGAGAACTAAATTAATAAAAACTTTTGTCATTTTTCAAAATAAGACTAACGCTAACATAAAGTGTAAAAAAAAAATTTATCCACTAAACCAAGTAAATCATCCAGCTCTGTTACAATCAGGCACGAACTTGCCCATTCCTGTTTTCCTCCTGTCTTTCCAGACAAAAAAATCGGTCGCACAGCATTAAATAGTAGAAAAATAAATAAGCGATAAAGGAAGACTCTCTTCATTGTGTCTAACCAGGACGCCGAGGTTCGAAAAAAACGAAGAGCCATTAATCATACCCGCATTCGTCTTCGAAGCCTGAACCTTTCCTCCTTCTCCCCCCTGGCAAAAAACTGTCTCGGGGACCTATTTTCTCCACCTCCATCATTTTCTCGGACTTGACAGTTTTTCATTTTCACTCTCTCTCTCATTCAACGCGCCCTCTCCCTCACCATTCGTAGCGCGAGCAGCCATGGAGCGAACCAATCGTAGCGTGGGCAGCCATGGAGCGAACCAATCGAAACGCGCCATTTAATTACCTCATTACTCCACCCTCGCGTCACCAAGCAGTCAGAGCGCTCCCTTTTTCCAGACAGGCCCTTCTATTCGTCTAGGGGGGAGTGCGGGGGATTTGTTTTGACGTCTAGGGGGGAAGAGGGGATTTGTTTTTGACGCTAGGGGTGGAGTGGTGGGGGTTTGTTTTGACGCCAGGGGTGGAGTGGTGGGGATTTGTTTTGACGCCAGGGGTGGAATGGTAGAGGTTTGTTTTGACGCTCCATGGCTGCCCATATACTACTTACGTAATTCTTTTTGATATGATCTTTACAATAATTTATTCTATCCTTTTCAATTTTTATATAATTGTCTACAAGCCACTGTTGAAATATACGACGACCTAATATAAAAACGTTAAATTCATCACGGAGAGCTATGCGATATTTAATATACTGGCCTCTAGTTATTCGTTTATTACTATTTAATTTTGTTAAATTACAATGCTATCCTTGAGTACCATATGGATAAAATAATGGATATATCCATGGTTCAACATTTGGATCCATGGTACTAATATTTTGTAAAGTTTTAGTACCCTTATTACGTATTGTTACATAAGATTCTGGAATTTCTCCATGAGCTGTAATTCGAAAAACAGCTGCAACTTCATTAATTCTTTGAACATTATATCGCCGTTAATCCATACCTGGTCTTAATGTAAATAATAATCGTAATTCCGGTATTAATTCTCCAGATTCTCTTTCTAATCGTCGCTGATTTTCTAATTCTTCATTCATCATTTGATAAGGTTGAGCAAAAACATTAGATTCTCGCATTAAATTATTCAAGATTTTGTATAATTTCTAAATCTAATTCTGAATTGTCAGTAAGACGATAATTTATCGCTTCATTAGCATCTATAATATATATAAAAAGCTGACCATAAGTTGGATTTTCATTTTGAGTAGCATATAATGCTGTATTTATTTGATAATAAATTTGTCCTTGTATTTTGAAAGAATATGGACCTGATCGTCTATTTCAAAAATTAATTAAATTAGCATTAAATGACGCAAATGAAAATGAACTATTATAACTACGAATATATTGAAAAAAATTATTAGATTTTGCATGACTACTATCAAATAAATTACGAAGAAATTGTGGAGGTTGAGGTAAAGATTCTAAATGTACTGCACCATGATTACAACAATCATAAAATGAATTTCCTTTGTTAGATATTTTTTCAACTGCAAAATGTTTTGCGTTACAATGAATACAGGACACATCCATAGAACCAATGTAATACTCATTTATATCATCAATTAACATTCTATTAATATCTAAACAATGCAGTTATCTTCTTCGTGATCGATAATGTGATTGATAATTTGCATGGCGTTCCTGACTTATTTGTGTAATATTTATCGAATTTTCTATAATAATTTCTTCATCCAATTCTATTACACGATTATCATGTATTAAGTCAGAAGTATATATAATTTGTTGATGTACTAAGGGAACATTTGAAGAATTTTCTCCAATTTCATCATTTAATTCAATTATTTGATTATTATGTATTGTACCAGTTATATCAACAGCATAATTTGTAACATTATTTGTTTTTGGAATAATATTTGTTACTTTTGCACTTTGACGATAACGACGCTGATATTTAGCTTTTTTTTCACGACGTCGTCATTGAAATTGCTCTTCTTCTTCCGATACAGCATAATTTGTAACATTATTTGTTTTTGGAATAATATTTGTTACTTTTGCACTTTGACGATAACGACGCTGATATTCAGCTTTTTTTTCACGACGTCGTCGTTGAAATTGCTCTTCTTCTTCCGTTGTACGTTCTACTTTACGTCTTGGCATTTTATAAAAATATAGAATAAGAGAATAATATTTAAAAATATAATATTTTTAAATATAATTTAATTGCTACAAATAAAATATAATGTAGTTATTAAAATAAAATTTTTAATTTAACATTACACATAACATAAATGACCAATGACAAATAAATATACAATAGATGTTATACATAATAATAAATATAGTAAAACAAATCACACATTATATGTTTTACGGATCAAATTATGTATTAATTCTTAAACTTTAAATACAAATAGCTGTATATATAATATATAATATATTATAATTATTAATATAATATATTTATTAATATAATATATTTATATCAACTTTAAATCATCATCATCATCATCATCATCATCATCATCATCATCATCATCATCATCATCATCATCATCATCATCATCATCATCATCACCCACAAATATTATTTAATTAAAATGTTACGTCCAAACCCTTGGAAAATTTTTAATTGTTTGTGA
>NW_017296143.1:45526-45876 GCF_001594075.2 Trachymyrmex cornetzi | reverse complement strand
TCTCTGAAAAGGCAAGGTTAACGACTACGAGGTCTCTGGGTTTTAAAATAAGAGAATGAAAGAGATGAAAATTAACATAGTTTATTTAAATCAAACATTGTTATCTAATTATTAATAGTAAAGAAAGCAATGAAAATAAGAAAGATTACGCAGAAATAGAATTATTACAAAACTAGGATTACCATAAAAAATCGTTGTTACAAATTATACAAGTCATTATTAAAATTAACTAAAGATAGTAAATACAAACAAAAATATTAAGATATTATTATAATCAAAATGTGTTGCGAACCGAAATTATCATCATAAGTGAAATTATTATTTTCATTCGAATCGTATTCCCATTCGAA
>NW_017296143.1:45150-45514 GCF_001594075.2 Trachymyrmex cornetzi | reverse complement strand
TTACAGTCGATAAAAGATTTCGGTTCGCTAGACGCTATTAACGTTATAGTTGTACATGCCGCCAGAGAATGATTCTTAAGTGAACAGTGCTGACTGAGTTTTTATATTACATTATAATTCGCGTATAGTAGCGGAGGACGGAGGAAATAGATTGAAAAAGAATTCCACCGGAATTAAATAAGGGTAGGCGGAATTCGGGATAAATACAGGAATTTCAGAATGAAGCGGGATAGCGGCAATTGCACGCCGTATTTCTTGAGGATCGAAATAATGGGGACCTATCGTATAAGTCCCCTCGGGAATAGGTTCGGTGATGCGGGGAAATTGTCTGATAAGCGACTCAAACGAGTCGCTTTCCTGGAGG
>NW_017296143.1:41670-44896 GCF_001594075.2 Trachymyrmex cornetzi | reverse complement strand
CTACTATCGCGAGCGGCCGATTTGGTGGTTGCGGTGATTCCGCTTGTGCCGGCGCTGCCGGTGCTGGTATAGATGGACGATTCTCGTTATTTCTTGTATTCACGGAGCGTTGGAATTCCGCGTATGCTTCGTCCAACAACCTTCGCGCTTCCAAATATGCCCGGCTTCTGAGCCAACCTCTAAACGGGCGATTGTTCCCCCTTCGTGGCACTACGTTGTGACTTACGTTATTACAGATTCGCGATAATAAAAAAAAGGAAGGAATATGAAAGAAAAGACTTACTGTTGATGATCTTAAGTTCTCTGGTTAGTCTCCTGGACTTCGAGTAGCTCGCAGACAACTCTTACTGGATGTAGTGAGGAAGTTCTTCGGTTATGCACTGAACAAACTCTTGTTTTAGCGAAATAAAAACTGCGAGAGAACGACTGTCTGTCTTTGAAACCGAACTTAGAGCAGGATCAAAAATGAAGAGAGAGAGTGAGTCTCGCAGTGTCACGGTTTATATAGCGAGTTTCAGAGGGTGGTTCTCTGATGAGACATGTTGAGTGGGAAAAATCGAGGATTCGAGTTGGAAGGATTTTCTGCTTTGGTAGGAAATTTGTGTTTCATATTCTTACTGGTAACTACTTTCAAAATTTGCTCCGCCCGCACTGCAAGTTTCAATCCCCTAAGAACTTATTGGTGATACGTCACCACCTTTTCTAGATTTTCAGATACACGGTCACTCATTGGCGAATTTAGTTTTTGGTATTCTCTCTGAAGAGAAGGGGTATTTCACTTATCGTACCTTCCGAACGACCTGATCGTGACAATTTGAAAACTCGCATTCCTCCTTTTTTTCTTATTTCCGATTTCTCTTTTATTATAGGTGCTTGAACGTGCGTCTTCTCGTCTAGACAGTATTTCTTCAGGATTTTATGATGGTCGGCAAAAATTAAAATTTATTCTTGTCAAGCTATTTCTATTTTATTATTTCCTGTTGTTAACGAAAAGACGCCCTTTAACACGTTACATGCGCTTGAGAATGCGACTTTCTATTTACCCAGGATTCTCCCGATCCGTTTTTAGATATTTCTTATTTAAACTGAACGTGTTTCAAAACAACATTCTCGGTTTTTGTAATTTGTCATAAATTTTATTACTGCGGATCGGATGATCCTGGGTATCTATGTTTTTACTATCTTTCCAAAATCGTTGGGAAGGCTTTCAACGACCTATTTTCTACATATTGTCACGCTCGCCGATCGGTGACCGTTAACTCTCGGATTTTCTCTTACATCCTGTCTCACGATCACCCTATTAAGTAATCTCGAAACGAGGAATTCGTGGAGTCCTCCCGGACGTAACAAAAACATGTATTTATTTTTAATATAATTTTAAATATTAATAATAAATTATATAATATAATTTGTATTAACTTAATTACATTAATAATAACAATAATTTAAAATAATATTGTAATTTAAATATAAGAACTTTAATGATTTTTAATTATTAATTACTGAATATAATATAACAATATATTTAATTAATGTTAAAGTAATATAACATTAAATTTATTAATATAATAACTATAATTTATAATAATATAATTTAAATATAAAAAATTTCAACAATTATTAATTAATGATTATTAATGATAATTAGTATTGTAATATAAAATTTAATTTAACACAATATTATACAAAATTTATATTAATAATATAATAATAATAATTGATAATAGTAAAATTTAAACATGAAGAACTTCCAACTTTTGAATTAATTACGGTAACCTGAAACGAAAAGAAATTATATATTATTATTTATAATTTTACAAAATAATACAATAAAAAATAATACAATAAAAAATATACAAGGTAAGGCATCTAAAACAAGCCATCTAAATAACTCGTTTGCTTTTAAGGGGATGCTGGAGTGACGGTCGAAGTTAATCAAGGTCGATAATATAGATTTTAAGAAACTTATGCCTGTACGCTTACGTCCTCTGAGCGTCCTACAGCGCGTTAACTTTGAAGCCAAACGCATTTCCTCATGTCGCATGCTATCGCATGCCTACCACATAGTTCGTACTCACTCTGACAAGTCTGTTCGAGTATTTGACGCGACAAACTTGAATAATATCGCGTTATAATAGATATACACCCAGTACTAAAAATTTGTAATATGAAGTATAGATTTTTAAAATACTGACAGTATTTCATCGAAAAATGGTTGTAATAGCACTTGTTGTTATGTCCAATGCCTTTTTAGGTTAGAATATCTGTCAATACATAAGGTGCTTTCAAGCAAGAGACAAACGACACAGTGTAATGCTGGATTCACACTGCATTCGATTTGCGTCGTACGACGGTCTGCAACCAATCAGAAAAAAGAATTTCGATGGATTTTGCGTATTCGTATCATCGTATCATCGGAATCCTATTTTCTGATTGCAGAGCGTCGTACGACGCACGTCGAATCTAGTGTGAATCCAGCATAAGGCCGATATTTCATTTATACGTTTTTGTCGTACGACAAATGTGTGCAAGACAGAGAGGTCCTCGGATCTCTCTGTCCTATAGCCAATCAACACTAAGAAAAAGCTTGTCGCGCGTACGACAAAAACGCACAAATGAAATATCGTCCTAATACTGTGAATGATATCCTAGGGTGCGTTCCGTTTCTCGCATGATGCGCATAATGCGTCGTTTATCCTTGTTGCTCACCAAATGTTAAACAAGGACAATGGATGCATCATGCGCATCATGCGTGATACGGAACGCACCTCTAGTTGTTTGCTAATATACGAAGATGACATGATCACTGTCACACTATGTCGCTTTCTGAAAAGCAACAACAATGTGTCAATAGATACATGTATACATAGCACGTATATTTATAGCTGCTCCTTGATAAATACAAATATAATATTACTGATGTATTCTTATGTACAACATTAGAATAATGCATCTTTATCGTAATTATGTGAATATACGCACATTAGACATAGACATTACACATGCTGAAATATTCATGCAGATATTCTGTATATCTATTTATACATAATATTAGAATTTTATGTGTATCGTATATAATGTGTGTGTATGTATACATACAGTTTAATTTTATTATTACATAAACAGATATTAGTAAATATGAAGTACAGTTACATTTTATATAATAATGTGTGCACATAGATCAGTGTACACAAAATATTATTCTATTATTGCATATAGATGCATA
>NW_017296143.1:37815-41637 GCF_001594075.2 Trachymyrmex cornetzi | reverse complement strand
AATTTTGTGTATGCATTTATACATTATAATACACATAAAATGTAATTGTACATATTCACTAATATATCTTCTTATACAGTTATATACAGTTATATGTTAAAATTAAACTGAATATAACAAATATAGATACAAATTTCTCATGCTCAGATATTCACGCAGATATATTTACACGAAATATTAAAATTTTCTGAGTATTATAATGTGTGCCTGTATGTATGTATGTATATAATAAGAAAATATACAGGACTCTTAAAATTCAAAATACAAAAACGAAGAATAAGGCCTTCAAGAGTCAAATTGTGAAGAAGTTCAATAGATCATTTAATAGATGTATTTAAAATTAAAAATAATAATCAATAATGAAACAAAGATTATACAAATAATTTAAACATATATATATTTTAAGTACAATAATTTGATCTTGTCGAAAACATTACTAGTTTCGGCTCTCTATTTGAGCCCTCCTCAGATGTGAGCATAATACAAAAATAAATTAATCGAAAAACAGTAAAAATTCGCAAACTCAGGTATGTCGATGATTGTTAACATAATAATAAATAAAGTAATAAAAGAAGTATTTTTTCAGAGGGACGACAGAACCCATCAAGCGATTGGAAGATCGTTTGAAAAAGATCACCGTAGTTCTAAAGATAGAAAGCAAAAAAAATGTTTCTAATAAATCGTAATCAAGACAGAAAAGTCGTCTCTCTGTTAAAACACTCACCTCTCTGTGAAAATTATCACGAAATCCATGTAGGAAGAATGTTCGTCACTTTTTGGAGTCAATGATGATAAAATATCAAATCACAACGATGATGTAGATTATAAAAACTTATATCAATTGATCACATTTTAAATGTATCTTGTCTGAGAATATACTCTGAATAAGCGACTTATCCACACGACGTGCGAAACTGTAATGCGAATCTACTGGTAATGCAAAGTCAGACTTTGTTTATGATCGGTATATATGACTTATGAAGACCCTCTGTGTCTGTCTGTAAATTAAGACTGTTGTTTTGTTTTTTGATGTTCAACATTTCAGAAACCAAGCGTTTATTATAACAAGATTCCTCGTCTAAGATTTGAATATCATTCCAGTTGAAATCATGTCCCATTTGCAATCTATGTTCCGTGATCACCGATCTCGAGCTAGTATTCCACCGTATATGATTGCGATGTTCCGTTATTCTCGTTTTTAATCTTCTTCCCGTTTGCCCCACGTAGGAAGCGTCACAATCTTTACAATCTATCTTATACACAACATTAGACTTCGACAGAGAATCTAATCGGTCTTTTTAAACCTTTATGTATTTGTTCAATTTATTAGCGCTAAAATACAGTACCTTGATGTCATTCCTGTTAAATTGCTTAAATTTTTCCGTAAGTACTGGAATGTACGGTACCGTGAACCAAGAAGTGACCGTCCTTGATTCCTCGTCATCAATCGAAATATTCGTGTTAATTAATTTATTTTGTCTGATGATTTTAATTCTATTATTGATACATTCAAATATAAATTTAACCGGAAAATCATTTTTAATTAATATGTCAATAACGAGATTTATATTTTTAGAATGGAATTGAAAATCTGATAAACCTAATGCTCTATCAACTAAGTTAATTATAATGCCTCTCTTTTGAGAAATTGGATGGTTCGAGAAAAAATTTAAAAATCTCCCCGAAAACGTGGGTTTATGATATCAATCGAAGGATAAAAAATTGTTATTGATGTTAATCGAAATATCAAGAAAATTGAGAGAATTATCGCCCACTTCCAATGTAAACTGTAAACGTTGGTAAAATGAATGTAATGTATCAATGAATTAAATGTATCAAGAAAGGAATCTATTTTAGTATCTTGAACAGCCGCGCATAAATCATCTACATATCGATAGTAAAACAGGCAACTATCTTTGAACGACATCAAGGCTGATTCTTCCAGTCTTTGCATTACACAGTCAGCAACGATGGGAGACAATGGTGATCCCATGGGCGTGCCAAAATTTTGTTTAAATATCACATTATCGAAATAAAAATAAGTTGAGTTTAAAATAAATGAAATTGCTCCAAGGAATTCAGTTTTCGAAATAATACATTTCTTTTCAATATGTGACCATTTCTCATTCATGCAATCAATAGTCAAGTTCATCGGTATATTGGTGAATAAAGAAACTACGTCTAAAGAAATTAGTTTGTAATTATCTCCGACATATTTACCTCTCAGATTATTAACTAATTGAGCGCTGTTTTTTATGTGGCTATTTGCTTTGGGTAAGGACTCTACCAGAATGTTTTGTATGTAAGAAGCGAGCATGTACAGAGGACTACCGATGGACGAGACTATGATTCTGAATGGAATATTTTCTTTATGAATTTTGGGAAGTGCATACGCCCTTGGTAACATCCCATCGCTGCTATATAAAGTTTTGTATTTTGAGTCTGAAATATAATTATATCTCATCCATCTCGAAAGTAATTCTTTAAGTGACACAATAAGTTTTTCTGTGGGATCTTTTTTTATTACAGTGTAAGTGTCCTCGTCTCTAAGCATTAAATTTACTTTATTTATATAATCATCTTTATCCAGCATGACTGTTACATTACCCTTATCCGCATGGGTGCATATGATGTTGGGATGCGATAACATAAACTTTTTTGTGTCACTTTCTAGTTCCAACAAATTCTCCTCCATGGCAGATAGATGTATCTTACTCGAAGCGATACTGTTTAAAATCGGTAACGAATGATTCGTGATATCTATCCTCTTATCTAAAGGCATTCTCCGAGTACTATATTCTATGTTCATAATACAGTAAAAAATAATATTCTTCTTATTGGTTGTAGGCAATGCGAAATTCCCTCCCAATTGTAAAAAGTATTGTACATTTTTCGGAATATTCTCAGAGGATAAATTCACGAACCAGCCGTCACGAAGCGAACTAACAGATGGAGGAGATACCGCTGACAAAAAGGAGCCAGGAAATATAACTTCCATAAGTTTACCATCAACGTTGGTGGAATTAATCTCCGGTTTAAGTGGCAATACAATAGGCTTTATACTCCTGTTTTCCTTCCTTCTATGTATGTCAATAAGCCAATTTATTTTTCCCTTTAATCTTTTCTTTTCTCTAATGTAAAAGTGATAACACGATCTTTCTTGAGTGATAAGAAATTTATCCATAATTGTTGTTGGTAAACTATGAAAGAGATTGCTAGATATACGGACAAGATGCACTCTACAAAAATAATTATTTCTGTGTGTATCATTGAGCTCCAGACTTATCGTTTTGCGAATAAGCGCTTCCTTGTAACGCGCGTATTTGTGTCGCGATGTGTGATGGAAGAAATTAACATAAATTTATTTTATTAATCGCGAAAAAAATTTTTTCAGGGCTGAAAATTTAGCTAAACATGTCTACTTTTATTTGCCGTGTGGCCCCTTTCAAAATTCAAAATGGCGGCGCGTCCACACTCCAAAATACAGGAAAACTATTTTATATTTTTCCTATTATGTGCAAAAAAAGTATTACAGCGTATATTAAAAAATTATTTTTGTTACGAAAATTGGTAATTAGTTTACCCACTTTAAATTTATTTAATACAATTTTGGGAATTCAAGATGGCGTTACCAAAATGGCAGACCAAAATAAAAAATTCGCCTGTTTCGGGTGAAACTCGGTACTTGGGGGTTTTCGAGGTCGCTGATTACGAATCTGCAGTCAATATTCGAAAATTCAAAATGGTAGACCCAATATAACCGACCAAAAAGCGTAATATCACTTGATCCTAATGAAATTTATAATAAAAAATTTATCGAAA
>NW_017296143.1:36125-36394 GCF_001594075.2 Trachymyrmex cornetzi | reverse complement strand
CATTTTTTACACAAAAATTAATACAAACTCTCTGCTCCATTATTTTCAACAGCAAAAAATCGTCGAGCACGCAAACACGAGTCTAACCTTTATACCTCTCACATAAAAACAACACAGCTATATAGTCAAAACTGTGAACATATGATCGTGACGAGTGTACCAACACAACAACAAAAATTTTGAAATTAGAGTGTACAGAGCGCGCGAAATTCAAAAAGTCACCTTACTTTTTGATCACACCTCGTATATTTACATTTATTATTTATATA
>NW_017296143.1:35706-35954 GCF_001594075.2 Trachymyrmex cornetzi | reverse complement strand
AAAAGAGATGAAGTAGCTACACATATGTGGATATGAATTAGAAATATATTTTATGTTTTGTAATGCGTGTACATCGTATTGCACATAAAATATAATTCTAATATTCACTAACATATCTATGTTATGTCTGAATATATAAATATGAGTAACTTCTATCTCTTTTTATTATGGGCCTTCTACAATAAGCCATTAGTCATGAATCAGAAGTCAGAAGCTAAAAATTGACCAATTATAGTTGTCAATTTTTA
>NW_017296143.1:33307-34156 GCF_001594075.2 Trachymyrmex cornetzi | reverse complement strand
TATGGGCTGAACATAAAGATGGCTATAACTAATCGTAAAGAAATGTGAATTGTACTTGTATCGGCGTACATACATAGAACGCCAAAATATAGTGCGTTGACTATGACCTATGACTATGATTCACGTACTACGACTTGGTTACAGTCATCCTTACGCTAAGGGCCTTAAATAATGTTTTTAGATGAAACGTTTCAGACCAAAGTTGTAAGGTTTTAAAGGAGCTATTTACTGATATTTAGTTTGACGTTGGATGGCGTCTCTAAGATCAGATCAAAGTCACATTTATTTTTTTTTAACGACACATGCCATTTTTATTCTACAATTTAACAACTGGTGTAGTTTTTCAAAACTATTTTTTTTTTATTAAGTTCTTATTGAAATGTGAGACTTGAAAGTTACAGTATTTAACTTACGACTGGCGGCACTAAAAATCAAAATTAGAGGAACAACTGCTTCTAAAACGGCTTTCCGAATCTTTTTATGTTCTTCACAACATTTCGGTATTTTATATATAAAAACGGTTTCTACGCATATCTTTGGCTCAGCCGTTACAGAGATGACTTTCAATTTTTTGCATAGATTACGAAGCTAATGATTTGTACATTCTATTTTGCTCACTGTTGTCATTTGCTCCTGATACGATCTATTATCAATAATGGACTTAAATACGTTGCTATCACCATCGGCGATGATCGTCCTATAGATCAATTCATGCATTTCAATGCTATTTTCAAACCCTTCAACAATAGCATCACTCTCCATACTTGTAGAGCTTGTATTGCGATCAAAGTTTTTGTAATACAAACCAGTACCGTTCAAATACACGCTTCTGGAGTTTATTTTGCCATT
>NW_017296143.1:31780-33167 GCF_001594075.2 Trachymyrmex cornetzi | reverse complement strand
CTCCTGATACGGTCTATTATCAATAATGAACTTAAATACGTTGCTATCACCATCGGTGATGACCGTTCTATAGATCTATTCATGCATTTCAATACTATTTTTAAACCCTTCAACAATAGCATCACTCTCCATATTTGTAGAGCTTGTATTGCGATCAAAGTTTTTGTAATACAAACCAGTACCGTTCAAATACACGCTTCTGGAGTTTATTTTGCCATTACAGTCAAGACAAACGCTTTGATATTTTTATATTTCAATATCGTCTGATTAAACGTCTCTAATATTTATTCTATCAGTACTGTCGAAATAGACATTCTGACATTTATAACAAGAAATAACATGCATATAATAATACAAACCAGTACCGTCAAAATAGACATTTCTGGCGTTTATTTTGCCATTACAATCAAGACAAACGCTTTTGATATTTTTGTCAGTATCGTCTGATTAGACGTCTCTGAGATTTATTCTATCAGTACCGTCGAAATAGACGCTTCTGACATTTATAACAAGCAATAACGTGCATATAATAATACAAACCAGTACCGTCAAAATAGACGCTTCTGACGTTTATTTGCGATTACAGTCAAAACAAACGCTTTTGATATTTTTGTCAGTATCGTCTGATTAGACGTCTCTGAGATTTATTCTATCAGTACCGTCGAAATAGACGCTTCTGACATTTATAACAACAATAACATGCATATAATAATACAAACCAGTACCGTCAAAATAGACATTTCTGGCGTTTATTTTGCCATTACAGTCAAGACAAACGCTTTTGATATTTTTATCAGTATTGTCTGATTAGACGTCACTGAGATTTATTCTATCAGTATCGTCGAAGCAGACGCTTCTGATATTTATAACAAACAATAACATGCATGTGATAATACAAACCAGTACCGTCAAAATAAACACTTCTGGCATTTATGGCAAACTATTACACATGCGTATGATACTACGAATCAGTACCGTCAAAATAGACGCTTCTGGCACTTTTGAAATACTACATGGTTACATATTATATACAATCAGTTTCGTGTTCAATATAGAGACAAGCAAGGCTGCGTTCTTATCTTTAAAAATAATTGTAATTTTTTTTTTAAAAAAGTTCATTTTTACAAAACCTATCATTAGGCTCTTCCAATCGTAAAATATAATTTTCGAATACTATACAGGGTGTCTGGAAATTACCGACAAATGTTTCGTGCGTGGGTAGAACATACTATACTGAGTCGAAAAGTCCTGTACCATTTTGCGGTGTCAGCAATAATTAATGAGATGTTAACGTTTAAAGATAGCGGAATACACGCGTCCGCCCGACCTAATATTGCCGATGGTACGGCCCACCGAGCGCACGGCGCGCGGGCAGCAAGGAGCAGGG
>NW_017296143.1:31314-31581 GCF_001594075.2 Trachymyrmex cornetzi | reverse complement strand
GTATAAATGTTACTTGTTTTAAATAAATTATATGTGTATTTTAAAAGGATATTTGATAATTCTATCGACAACGTTCTTGAATAAGAAAGTGCGCACTATACGGAGTCGAATTGACTACTTTACCATTTTGTAATTTTCGCAATAGTTATAAGATATATTAATTACTAAAATATTGATTTTCAAGAATTTTTTACTCAAATACTATCAACTTTACAGAAAAACAGCAAGAGACAAATATATTCTTTTTTTTTTTTCGTAAAGCTCTAA
>NW_017296143.1:31006-31234 GCF_001594075.2 Trachymyrmex cornetzi | reverse complement strand
CTCCTTGCGGCCCGCGCGCCGTGCGCTCGGTGGGCCGTACCTTCGGCAATATTAGGTCGGGCGGACGCGCGTATTCCGCTATATTTAAACGTTAATATCTCGTTAACTATTGCTGACACCGCAAAATGGTACAGGACTTTTCGACTAAGTATAGTATGATCTATCCACGCACGAAACATTTGTGGGTAATTTCTAGACACTCTATGTGAGTACGTATGTACACTGCCC
>NW_017296143.1:28662-29862 GCF_001594075.2 Trachymyrmex cornetzi | reverse complement strand
GTGGTTTAAATTTAAAACGAAAAATTAAAGGGTATACACCACGCAAGATATTAGTAACTGATATTTTATATTTCAAATAATAATTAAATAAACGTTACGGCCTTAAATTAGACCATCTTCAGTAGCACAATAATTCTTAATATAATTTAACGCATTAGTACAACGTAAAAGCCGTAAATTTGAGTTTTTACGTTATATTATGTTTAACTTATTAATTATGCAGGAAACGTTTGTTACAAATTTATCGCCTATTTGATTAAAAGTGAGTTCCCCTAATAAATACTGATGACAAAAGTGTCCAGTTATATGATCCAGAGAAATGAATATCTATTATTACAATCAATCCGATAGTCCAAACGTTCGTCATTAATAGTAAATTGCACACAAAATTTCCAAATTGTAGCATGAATGTTTTTAAATAAATTACAATAATTCATGAGTCAAGTTATATAATAAATATAATACCTGTGTTTCCAACAAATTATGTAGATTAATATCGAGATACGATGACTTGTTGTAACAAACTATACTTGTAAGATGTTCTGTTAACTGTCATCATGATAGACAACCTTATATATAAAATCTGTAGAGAAGATCAAGGAGAGGTTCAATCTGGAGTTATGTGGGGAAAATTATATTGAGGAAAGGAAAGTATGACTGTAGTAATCGTTCAGTATCATCCTGTTTGTTTAATTCATCAATTAGTTTTTTAATGAACATTATTTCAGATGTGGATCTCAAAAAAGTCACATCTGAAGAGATATTTATTAAAAAATAAATTGATGGATTGAACAGTGATACTGAACGATTACAAGAAAGATCATACTTTTCCTTTACTCAATATAACTTCCCCCACATAACTCCAGATTGAACCTCTCCTTGATCTTCTCTACAGATTTTTGTATATAAGGTTGTCTATCATGATGAGATGATGAGAGAAGATAGCCTAATTTAAGAATTAAATAATGTTTATTTAATTCTTATTTGAAATATAAAATATTAGCTACCAACATCTTGCGTTTGTGGTGAATGCCCTTTAATTTTCCGTGTTATTCAATAAAGATATATCCACAGAGCATTTTTGGTTAATGTAAAGAACATCCTGGCCACCATAAATTTTGATAAAAATACACTCAATCGATGTGTTTTCGTATAAAAGTAAAGATTTGATAAGAAAAAAGCGTTGCTCTGCCCCATGAA
>NW_017296143.1:26464-28565 GCF_001594075.2 Trachymyrmex cornetzi | reverse complement strand
TTCACTGCTTTAAAAACACAGATTCACTGCTTTAAAAACATAAGTTCTCTGCATTAACAACAAATTCTTTGCTAAAGCAGTGAATTTGGGTGTTTAAACCAGTGAACCACTGCTGTGACAGATTTCCTAACCTGAATGATCCTCAACTTTAACAATTAATATCTCTGTTCATAGAGTAGAACGACGCTTCTTTCTTGACAAATCTTGATTTTTACGCATCGATTGAGTGTATTTTCATCAAAATTTGAGTTGGAGTCTTCTTAACATATACTCATTTTTCATTTTAGATGTGAATGAAACAATTAGAAATGCATTATATGTACGAACCTCTTTACATATGCTTTCTTCTTCGAAAGTCTGTAGAAAGATGCGAGAAATTTCTTTCATTGATGAGTTTTCATTAATAAATATTTATAACTATTTTTTTTACACTACACCACACTGCACTGCAACTGCACTGCGAACTCACTTCTCTTCGTAGACTCACTGTCGTCGCTGCTTCGATTGTTGACAGAATGACAGGACACGCGTCGCGCCTGTTGTCCTTCTCAAGCTCTGCGTGAATATCTATTTTTCTCATTTCGCTATCGTCGCCCGTCAGTTGCAAATGTTGAAATCGTTTAGAATATTTATATACTTTTACATTTAAATTTGTTAATTTCACGTAATGCAGCTTTTAGTATGCACTAATCTAGTGTAGTGCAAGCGACTGAATTCGCTATTGTGAATAGTACTGTGCAGCCCGATTACTGACACTACAGCATTCTATGAATAATTCTACGCATTTATAAAATTACATCATCTTCTATAGCAGTGCTCGGAAATAGTTGTTTATTTCGAGCCGATGGGCCTTTTTGAAGTGCCGCCTACTTTTCCCCCGCTGCTTATTACTGTTCAACGCTCGACGGCCGAGCCGCCGCACCGAATCGCGCGCGGACCACGGTTGCCAGGTCTCCAGATTTCGACTGGAGACTCCAGTTTTCGGGATCAATCTCCAGTTCTCCAGTAGACGGGAAAAATCTCCAGTTTTTCGCTCGCTTGGAGTATTTATTCTTGAATATTTAACAAATGTTATTCAAGACATGATTCTGAAATACATTCAATAGATTTTAGCTGTCGATCGAACACCTTGCGTAATGCTATAATGCCGTCGGTGCTGTAACTTTGAACTTAAAACTGGGAAAGTATTAATGATAAATAACTTTATTCTAGTATTTTGAAAAACTCTTGCTATTAGCTATTAGATTCTGGAATCTAAAATATAATGTTCCATTTCAAAAAATCGATTTGAACTTGACTTGACCTTAACAACGTTACCCAAAGCCAAATCAATGAGACCTTCTTATGTCCCCTTCCGAACCATACAATTTCTGTTGGAAACATTTTTCCGTGATTCGAAAAATTTTAATGTACTGTTAAAATGGGATACCTTATATATAATGGAGTTTTACATCATAAGATACGCAAGGCAATGCGTAAATAGACTAAACGTACAGTAAAGACGAGAATTAATGAGTACTGTAATGATATTCGAAAAAATATTAATAATCATTCGGTAATTACCTTAGAACATATACTACTGGAAGGAGAATAGGGCGCTGAACGTGATGCCAACATCTGTGCGAGAGAGAAAGGTATAGAGTAATATATGCGCAATGCGCATGCGTCAGTGCCATCGTTATGTGTGAAATGAATTGTACAGTTGTGTTAGTGTTCTCACGCATTTTTACTGTTTGTTTTAGGAGTTTTAGGTTACGTATCTTAGACAAAATAACAATAAAATTGACATAATCTATTGTATTTAATAAATTAGTGTTAAAATGAATTTTAATATAAGAATGCATGCAATGTGAGAAACCTTTTCAAAAGAAATGAAATAAATATGAAATAAATAAAATAAGAAATAAGAAATAAATATGAAATATGTATTAAATAAGAAATAAATATGAAATATTTATTAAATATGAAATAAATATGAAATATGTATTAAATATCCATAACATATGTAAACATAACCTACATGTTATTATATAATTAATGCCTTAATAAAATCTTACATACAATAACTTATGAGTAATAAGAAACTGCAGTAGTTCCGCGA
>NW_017296143.1:25494-25865 GCF_001594075.2 Trachymyrmex cornetzi | reverse complement strand
GTACTTCTCTATATTCTTTTGCCACACGCAGTTTACGAGAAATCATTGTTTAAAATATAAAGTATATATGTGCTATATGATATCTAATTAGTAATATTGAGCAGCAAACGTGATCGAGCAGATTTTACACGTGGCAAGAATACATATTGATTTTTATTCACTTTACAGGGTCAGCACGTACGTACTTCGCATGAATATTTTAAACAAGAATTTTTTGTAAACTTTTGATTATTGGTAAATACGAAAAAAAAAATGATTTATCTATTCTTTTTAACTAACTTCTTATACCGTTCATCTATTTCTCTGTATAACAACGTTTATACGACTCGGTTATGCTGGATTCACTGCGTCCGATTTGCGTCGTACGACGC
>NW_017296143.1:21607-25295 GCF_001594075.2 Trachymyrmex cornetzi | reverse complement strand
TAATAGATATGATTGGTCAGATTCATAACATCGATGTTATAACTTCGGCGTAAATCGAGCCGTGTAAACGTAGTTTATGTTTGTCAGCATCAGATAAGAACATGTACAAGTACTGTTAAATCTGACAATAGTTTGTTCTTTATCGAACAATTCTCAGAATTATTGCACACGTGCAATAAGTTCAGAAAGTTCATCGTAACTGATCTATTGTTTCTTTCCGAACGCACTCAGATCAGCGGGGCCTTTGTGGGCATACACATCACCACTTTCCGTCCATGTTACCGACAATACCTCGTCGAGCGGGTTCCCTACAGAGGCGCTAGTTAATACGCTCATGAAAATGAACCAAAAGCATAGATATAAGTTACTAGAGTTAAGAAGACAAGATGGCTGTATTATAGTCGTAAGAATAAAAGATATATTCACCCAGTAACAGTCGTCGTACTTTGCATAACCTGCTGATCGAGAGATACTCGCCTAACGTAGTTGTACCCCCACATTGGTGACCCCAAATTGAACTCAAAAAGCACATAATTCGCTCGCAATGTCAGAAGACGATCCCAGCAATGCCGCTCGAGTGGTGGGACGCGTTAGTATCCGCCCGCCAAAATTCACTAAGGAAAAACCGGTAATATGGTTTATTCAGATGGAAACGCAATTTGCAACGAACGGAAATACGCAGGATCTCACCAAATTCCACCACGCGTTACAAGCTCTCGACGCAGATGTACTCGCCGAGGTAAGTGAATTACTCACTAATCCTCCTGAGTTTAATAAGTACGAAGCACTAAAATCATGCATTTTGAGGGAGTTTCAAGACAGTGAAGAAAAACGTCTGAAAACACTATTAAATCAGACAGAACTCGGCATTCAACGCCCATCTCATCTGTTAAGACGCATGAGAGATCTGGCAGAAAATAAAGTATCCGACGAACTCCTCAAATCTTTATGGATGCAGCGTCTTCCAACCAATACACAGACAGTACTTTCCACTAGCGAGGATACACTAGACAAGCTTGCAACAATGGCAGATCGAATCCACGACATAGTCCCCACCAACGTTTGCATGGAAGTTACGCCTGCAGCCACCGGAACATCACCCTGGGACGGCCAGCTTTCTGAAATTATCAAAAGGTTAGATCGCATAGAATCAAAGCATCGCAAGGCATCTCCTCGACGGCGTGAGAGATCTGGCAGCAGATCATGTACAAGGTCTTTACCAGCAAGCTCTGAGCACTGCTGGTATCACAAACGTTTCGGTCAGAAAGCCAAAAAGTGCACCTCACCATGCAATTGGAATGACAAGTCCAGCAAAAAAGAGGAAAACTAGAGGCCGGGGTGTCAACAGTGGCCGGCACCCCGCATTTAGTCGTACGCCGCCTATTTATAACAGATCGCAATTCTCAAAGAAATTTCCTCGTGGACACTGGAGCCGATGTCTCCATCATCCCTGTTTCACTAGGAGAAAAACGCAATAGGTCAAATTTTACACTTTGCGCAGCAAATGGCACTCCTATAGCAACATACGGTCAAAAGCTACTTCAATTAGATTTCGGACTGCGCCGTGCATTCCAATGGCCTTTTTACCTGGCAGATGTAAGTAAACCTATTTTGGGTATAGATTTTTTATCGAATTTCAATCTTTTAGTTGACATTCGCCGAAAAAGATTGATTGACGGCAACACAAGCCTAAACGTATCTGGTCGAGTAGATAACATTTCCATTTTACAACTACCGTTTTCAAAAACGAATACTATATACGATGAATTGCTCAAGAAATTTCTAGAAATCACACGAAGTCAGGTAGTTCCGAAAAACATTAAGCACGGTGTGACACACGCCATCATAACCAAGGGTCAACCTGTCACAGCAAAAGCTCGTCGCCTCGCCCCTGATAAATTAAAAGCAACGAAACTCGAATTTGAATTCATGTTGCAACAAGGATTGTGCCGCCCTTCTAAAAGTTCCTGGGCCAGCCCGCTACACCTAGTTCCAAAGAAAACCGGAGACTGGAGACCATGCGGTGATTTCCGCAAGCTTAACGCTATAACAGAACCAGATTGCTACCCAATTCCATTCCTGCAGGACTGTGTACAGTTTTTACACGGAGCGACTATATTTTCAACAATCGATCTCGTCCGCGCTTACCAGCAAATTCCGGTCAGAGAAGAGGACATAGACAAAACAGCGATAATAACGCCCTTCGGGCTTTACGAATTTCCATTCATGACCTTTGGATTACGCAATGCAGCTCAAACCTTTCAGAGGTTTATGGATGAAGTCGTTCGAGGACTCAATTTTTGTTATGCTTATTTGGACGATATTATCGTAGCATCCAAAACTCCAGAAGAGCATTATGAGCATCTGAAACAAATATTTCAACGCTTGCAAGATTTCGGCGTAGTTATCAACACTGCTAAGTGTGTTTTCGGATCACCAGAAGTTTCATTTCTTGGTCATCATATTTCAGCAAAAGGACTCGCAGCATCGTTACAAAAGGTCGAAGCTATACAAAATTTTCCTAAACCACAAAACGTCAAAGAACTCCGCAGATTTTTAGGTATGATCAATTTTTATCATAGATTTATACCTGATATCGTAAGTTTACAAGCTCCGTTACAAGAAGCAATCACAGGGCACAAGAAAAACGGACAGACTCAAATTGAATGGACCTCCGAGAAGGAAGCTATTTTTAAGAAGCTTAAGGACAATTTAGCCAACTCCACGCTTCTCTCATTCCCAGATCCAACAACACAATTTTCGTTACAAACCGACGCATCCGGATCCGCGATAGGCGCTGTTCTCCAACAATGGCAAGATCGAATGTGGAAACCATTAAGTTTTTTCTCCAGGAAACTTAGCACAGCGCAATGTAACTATAGCGCATACGATAGGGAATTGTTAGCGATTTATGCAGCAATTAAACACTTTCGATTCATGTTAGAAGGTCGCAGATTTTTCGTGATCACCGATCACAAACCACTCATCTTTGTTTTTTCGCAAAAACTCGACCGAGCTTCACCGAGACAATGCCGACAATTAACGTACATCTCCGAATTCACAACAGACATTCGCCATGTTTCGGCCGACAAGAATATAGTTGCAGACGCACTTTCAAGAATCGATTCAATCATGATGCCTGTCATCGTCGACACGGAAGAACTAGCACATGAACAAGCTACGGACGAAGAATTACAGCAAGAATTGCAATCTCCATCTAGTCTAAAGCTGCAAAAATTTTTTTTACCTGAAACCAACGCTAGTCTATACTGCGACTGTTCTCAAGACAATATCCGTCCATTCGTTCCAGCGTCCCTACGTCGACGTGTTTTCAACATGGTACATGGACTATCACATCCAAGCGGAAGAGCTACCAGACGGCACATCGCGCAAAAGTTCATATGGAACAGTATGAACAAAGACATAACCGCTTAGGCAAAGGCATGTCTTCGCTGCCAACGAGCGAAGGTCGCTCGTCACAACCGTTTACTACCTGAGAAGCTGTCGGTGCCAGATGCGCGTTTCGACCATGTGCATCTGGATATAATTGGACCAATGCCGCCATCACAGGGATTCAGGTATTTCCTAACATTAATCGATCGTTTCTCCAGGTGGCCAGACGCAGTACCATTGCCAGACATCACCGCAGACACTATCGCAAAAGCCTTTTTCACAGCATGGATCTCGC
>NW_017296143.1:15428-20954 GCF_001594075.2 Trachymyrmex cornetzi | reverse complement strand
AGACTGTAAGTTTTCAGTAGCAGCATATTTTACTCATACTTAGTAGGCATAGTTACTTCATAACACGCATATTTTGTCCTTTATTTTTTTTTTTACGAAATTATGTTTTACATACATATAAGAATGTTACATTTCAAAATTTTTATTAGTTTTAAAAACTCAGGGGGGAGTACTGTGGGCATACACATCACCACTTTCCGTCCATGTTACCGACAATACCTCGTCGAGGGTTCCCTACAGAGGCGCTAGTTAATACGCTCATGAAAATGAACCAAAAACATAGATATAAGTTACTAGAGTTAAGAAGACAAGATGGCTGTATTATAGTCGTAAGAATAAAAGATATATTCATCCAGTAACAGTCGTCGTACTTTGCATAACCTGCTGATCGAGAGATACTCGCCTAACGTAGCCGTACCCCCCCACACATTGTCTGAATACAACGCCATCTCCCAGAAAATTGAGCAACTTCTATTACACACATTTCCTGGTCTGTTTATCAGCTCGAGTCTTCGTTGACAAGCAAATTTACGTTATTTATAAATTAATGTAAATATTTTTTTCTAAGCTTTCAATCTCAGTTCTGTAAACTCAGTATTGTTTGTGCACGTTATGCAGTGAGTAGTAGAGTATCGTTTGGTCCATACGAGCTATAAAACTTTTGTAATCTACATCAGTTGACAGCTCTACGTGTTGAAAAAATGTAAGTTTTTAATTTTTTTTCCGATTTTCGTACAAATCTATTGCACCACGACAGAATTTTGCATCTATTTTACGCCTGTAAAAGGATTTTTGATTTCGTTAAGTAAATTCGGAGATGTAAATTGACCTGCAAATTACCGACAATTTGGCCACTCCAGCATCCCCTTAACAATAGAAAAAAAAGTTTTAAACAAAAGTTACTTGATTTTGAAGAGGATATATTTTGGTCATGTTGTTTTTCTTCTAGATGGAGGCATCAAAAAGATATGAAGGACACCTCCACTTTTAAAAATAAAATTGTGATGTTTTTTTAACAATATGATTCCTCTAATTATTCTGCATATAAAACTGTTGAGATAGAGATACCAAAAAACTAATAGTTTACAAGATATTTTACATTTTATTCCGGCGCATATTGACATAAAATGTTAAATATCTCGTAAAGTATTAATTTTTTGATAATATATTTTAATACTTTTATGAACAGAATAATAAGATAAATCAATTAATATAAAAAAAATATATAGTTGCTTATTTTAAAAATTATCCATTTTGCTCTATATTTTTTGGAAACAATTGTATGTTTTCTTTACACCGATTGAATCATCTTATTATTCTATTCATAAAAGTATTATAGTATGATTATAAAAAAATAAATAATTTACGAAATATTTAATATTTTATATCAATATATGCCGAAATAAAGTATAAAATATCTCGTAAACTATTGGTTTTTTGATATCTCTACCTCAATATTTTTATATGCAGAATATTGAGAGAAATCATATTATCTAAAAAAAAATTCATAGTAATTATTTCATTTAAAAAATGATGGTGACTTTCGTATTTTTTTGACGCCTCTATCTAAAAAAAAACAACGTGACCAAAATATATTCTCCTCGAAACCAAGCAACTTTTATTTGAAATTTTTCTTTCTGTTGTTAAAAATAAAAACGTTATTCGGATGACCTGTTTTAGATGTCTCACCCTGTATATGTATACATTTATAATTTTTAAGAATATATTACACCTTTTTTCAAAGTAATAAAGAATTATGAAAATATTATGGATTATTTTAAATTTGTATTGAAAAATAATTTAAAAAATATATCTTTAAACAATATAATGTACTATGTATAATAATTAAGAGAAACTTTAAAATCTACACTGAGAGATTTAGTTGAATAAAACAAAATGTTTTGGTTGAATTATTTTGTTTGGCTGAATTTGTAATTTGTTTGTATGAGTAAAAAATTATGTTATCATAAACAAGTTAAATATTAGAGTAACTAAATTTTTTACTTGCATAGAGATTTGTTTGCTTCAACCAAATTTTATAATAGCAATAAAAAACGCATTCATCTTATGGTGTTTCAAATAATTGTGTTTGTTGCTTGAACCAAATCGTACAGTTGAAAGTTACAAACTGCGCTACTACTGTGGCGCCCTTGGCTAGTGATGCACTTCTGGCCCCCCGGCACCACAGAGAATCAGCCCCACCACTCTCGCTGTCTCGCAGCGGCTGCGCGAGAGCGAGCGAGACGTCGAGAGTGGGGCTGATTCTCCGTGATGCCCGGAGGTCAGAGGTCAGATGTGCATCACTGCCCTTGGCGCCGACGATGTAACACTTGCAAATATGGCGAATTCACGGGTGAAGGAGATGTTAGACGCTGTCCAGTGCGAAAGCATAATTCCTATTTTTCAAGGTAATCTTTTTTATTTTGTGCTACTATCTAATTTATATTAGGTATGGGAATAAGTTTCCGCTCATTAGAGAGATGTCGTTAGTAGCACTGCTTGTGTGTTTGATAAAACGGGAATACATGTATTTGAAATGTGTGTGTTCAAGCTTTTGAGCCCAGTAGTTGATATTCCTTCGAAACGATTTGTTTGAACTAAGCTTTGAAACAAAAACGATAGGAATGGGACAATAGGCACGATAAGCTGATTCTGCTACGTGACAACGCTATGTCACACGTTGCAAAACTGGTCAAGAAATACTTGGAAGGAGTGAAGTGGGAAATTCTGCCCCACCCGCTGTATTCACCGGACATTGCTCCTTCAGATTTCAATTTGTTCCGGTCCATGCTTTCGGCCCTTTCTGGAGAGCGATTCAATTTTTATGAAGATATCAAAAAATGGCTTGATAAATGGATCGCTTCAAAAGAACCAGATTTCTTCCTTCGAGGAATCTGTTTATTACCTGAAAGGTGGGGGAAAGTTGTCGCTTCTGATGGAGCATACTTTGAATGAACTTACTTTGTATTGTTTTGTTTAAATAAATACATCTTTTTCATTTAAAAAGGGCGGAAACTTATTCCCATACCCAATAGCTATACGGCATAAAATAAGGAGACACAATATAATAAATAGGAGATACGGGACATGCGGATGACACTATAATTTGGTAGTGTTTACACGATAAAAGCATGCATGCACGTGCACGCCACGATAGCGCGAGATCGGCCACGTATGTAATATTTTCGCGAGTGTATATTACGACGATTTCTCATGTTAATCATAGTATCGTGATTATCGGATCATAATCACGCGATTATTGAATCGGTTGATAATATTTACGCGAGTGTATATTACCTCGAATTCTTCTGTATCATGATTATCGAATTGGTTGAACCGATGTTCCATCCCAGCGAGAAATGGTAATGGAATCGTTACCGAATCAACGTCGATTTAATGATTTTGACGTCAATTCAGCGTCGATTCAGTTATCATTTCTTGCTGGGCTGTATTGTGTCTTTTTTATTGCTTATATGTATTTAGCTTATATGTTTTTTTTATCGCTTTCATGTATTTTCTCTTTATGATTGATTAAAATCTATTTCTTTGACTGAATCAACTAAATTTCTTGTTTGGATATAAGCAAACAAATGCTTTTAGTTGACGCAATAAAATAATTTAAAATTGGAAAATTTAGTAATATTAACAAACAAATTTAGTTTAGTGAACAAAATTTGAATAAGATTTCAACCAAAAATTTGGTTTCATACAATTAATAATTTAGTTCACTGAACTAAATTTTTATGTCAATATTACAAAATTTTTCAACTAAGTTGTTTTGTTGGACCAATCTATGTATTTGTTTGCCCATATAGAAACAAGAGATTTAGTTGATTCAGTCAAATATTGTTTTATTCAACTAAATGGATCTTTCAGTGTACGAGCCAAACTAATGCAACGCTTGAAATGAAGTGTTAAGTGTAAAAATGTGAAACGAAATATATAGATACAAGCTGTATTGAATTTAAACATATAAAATCATCTATACATACACTCAGAAAAAAGTTTTGTTGATATGTGACCAACAAAAAGTTTTTCGTTGCCCTAACCAAAATTTGGTTATGCTAATCAAATTTTTGTTAGGATAACATAAAGTTTTTGTTAGTCACATATTCTAACAAAAACTTTATGTTATCCTAACAAAAATTTGATTAGCATAACCAAATTTTGGTTAGGGCAACGAAAAACTTTTTGTTGGTCACATATCAACAAAACTTTTTTCTCAGTGTATACGGTAGAAATATATAAGCGTGACAAAACGTGGTATGGATATGTATTCTTTATATGTGGACTTTTTGATAGTCCCGCTGTAAGATAAACGTTTGCATAATTGTCTTATCATGAAGAGCTTGAAGGCTAATAATTGAAATTTTAACGGTTATAAAATAAAAATAAAAATAAAAATTCTCAAATGTATAAACGCACGAATTGAACCAAATAACATTAGCCATATAGAATTTAACAACAATACGTGTGTTTATACATTTGAGAATTTTTATTTTTATTTTTATTTTTATTTTATAACAGTTAAAATTTCAATTATTAGCCTTCAAGCTCTTCATGATAAGACAATTATGCGAACGTTTATCTTACAGCGGGACTATCAAAAAGTCTACACGAAAAGTACACATATCCATACCACATTATGTCACGAGCTTATATATTTCTACTGTATATGTGTGTGTATAGATGGTTTTATATATTTAAATTCAATACAGCTTGTATCTATATATTTCGTTTCACATTTTTACACTTCATTTCAGGCGTTGCAGTAGTTTGGCTCATAGATCTCGATTTGATATTCTTAATTTCTAACAATGATATACCAATATCTAAATTATTGTAATTACTTACAATTTGTTTGAAGAAATACGTCTTCTTTCTGCACGTTCTGCAATACACTGAATTTGTTCAATACAGTCTCTTTTTATGATATTTTCTTTTGTTGATATTCTTCAACGAAGAATACTAAAAATTAATTTTAACTTTATACTCTCAATATATATATATTTAAAAGTACAAACAATATTAAAATGCCCTTACATATTCTTATCTTTAAATAACCTGTAATTTTATTACAACTATACCTTAGGAATAAAGAAATATTTCTCATTTATGAAAAACAATTAAAACTATATGTATTGCTTCTTACTTTTTACAAAATAAATTCCAGTTTACGTGCAATCTGTCAAAACACTTAATTTCCATTCGATGACAATATCTTATGAAATAACCATAGCAAAAGTATCGATCATATGTATTTCCACTAAAGGAAAATAAAATGTATTCCTCTTGTAGATGGATAGATAGATAGTAAGAATTGAAAGATGTAACGAATTAAAGGAAAGGAATGAAATAATGGCAGAGAAAAATGGGAGCAAGAAAGGAAAGAACCCAGGTAAGGTTTGCCGACTCTCACCCGATGTTGAACGTTGGGCCGACGTTGGCGAATTCACGGCAAACCGACAGTCATTAATCAAACATGGTGCGACGTTGGCCCGACGTACATTAGCCGACACTTATTCG
>NW_017296143.1:6532-14413 GCF_001594075.2 Trachymyrmex cornetzi | reverse complement strand
CGTGATTGGCGTGACCACCGGTTGCCGACATGCTGCCAACGTTGGCCCGAGCTTTGTCAATAAGTAAGAGTCGGCTAACGTACGTTGGGCCGAGTTGGCGCCATGATTGGCGTGACCGCCGATTGCCGACATGCTGCCAACGTTGGCTCGAATAAGAGTAGGCTAACTTTCCCCGTGCGTGGAGGGCCTTGTCGTGGCACGGGGGCTCACCCGGGGCTTTTTAAGGGAGTCCAGGGTGCCAACACTCCACAGTACGGAGTCCCTCGTTAAATAGAGGGACTCTGTACGCTAGGGTCCGGCGTCCCAAGGCCCCCCTATACTTCTTGGAGTATGGAGGGTCTGGAGGAACCATCCCTTATAAGATGGGGAATCACTACGCCGGTAGGAGAAGGTAACTCCGACTACAAATCCCGGTGGCACGGCACCGTTAGAGGGAGGTTTGCTCTCTCACCATGCGAGGAGTGGTGGTCGTCCACCATTGTCCGTGGGCCTTTGGGGGCTTCCTTCCCCTCTCCCTTCGGGGGGCAGGGGGGCTTCTCTCCGGGGTTTCACGGGCCAAAGAGGCGAAGCAGCCGACGGCTGTAGGCGGGCTCTGGCGTCAGCCATCGAGCCCATGCCAAAGTAGGGTCGCGAATGTCTGGAGTGGGCATGCCCACATTGCACCCAGACATTCACCTTCAGGCTTGCCCAGTAGGTGGTTGTTTTTCATAAACGACTGCCCATTGCACACTGGGTGTCTCTGATGGAGACGCGGTTAAAGGGCCGGACTCCGCGCCGTCGGGGACGAGCGGACGCCGGTCTGATAACCGTGGGGGAGACGATGGGGACCCACAGAGAAATCTGTGGTGGAACCCATGCCTCCCGGTGAGGGATCCTGGGAAACCAGAGGTCCCGGTTTCCCGGGCCGCGTGGACGTATTCCACGGCGGGGCCGGGAACTTTTTGCGGAAGTGGCGTCCTGTCCGCGGGCAGGACGCTCTCAGGGTGCTCTCAGGGCATAATGCCCATTGCACCGAGAGTATCCCTGATCCGGGTTCGGGGGTTCGCCCGCGTGACGTAAAAGCGTTCCGTTGCGCGGGCGAATTCCCCGTTGGTGTTGAGTAAAGGGACGGGGGTCGTTCCCCGTGGCATTAAAGTGTTTGCCACGGGGGTCGGCATTCGCCGGCGGGAGGCGGGGAGTCGTGTGGGAGTCCTCACAAGTGACTCCCGCCCCTCGAACTAGAGTAGACGGGGATCGCGGCCTCTTGGACGTCTCTAAGTAGGGGCGCGATTCCTGGCCCCTTGGGCCGCTACCGCGGGTGGCGGGGGGGTGCGCCGGGGGGGCCTTATGTGCCCCGCGCGGCACAGAGCGCTTTTCGAGGCTCAACCTCGGCGCGCCTTCTCGTCTTTGTCTCGGAGCGATCTGGGGGGAGGGGTGGAAGGTTGCCCGGTCCCTCGTGACGGCGTCCCTCCCAAAACGAGGGAACGGGTGGAGGTTTTGACCGTCTGAGTGGTGCTGTGCTCTTCTCAGACGGTGTGCCGGTCGCCACGGCGGGAAGGGTGCGGAGGGGACGTCGCCTCCGTTACCCAAACTGTCCATGGGGCCACCCCGAGTGGCGTCACCCATGCCGGTGCCCCTGGAGTCGGAGCCAGGAAACCTCTGAAAGCCAAAGGCCTTGCATCGTAGCCAAAGGTGAGTAGGGAGCTGGAGCCCAGAGCTTACGATGTAAATTCCGTAAGCCAGAGGCATAAGCTGTTCCCCCGGGGGAACTCGGGGCTCTGTTGAAAAACAGAGAGGGTACACCCTGAACAGCGCAGCCGGCATGGGGAGGGGGACTAACGAAATGGATATTGATGAATTTACAAATATTGATAACACGAACAAAATTGAAGTAAGGCCTAACGAGGAGGAAGATAAACAGAAGGAGGATGCAAAGAAAGTGCAGGGAAATTCTTCCACACAAGAACAGCACGAAGCAACGGAGATTGGAAACATGGAAGGTAGAGAAGGACTGAGATCTTATTTTAAGAAGCCAGGACCTAGATTGTATAAAAAGAAGACCTTGGAAAGGAGTAGTATGGATTCATCCAATATGGAGACAGGAACAGCAGGTACATCAGACAGCGACGTTGAATCTGTACATAGTAGAGGTAGGGGCAGACGAATGATAATGGAGGATTCGGATGCTTCACCTCCTGAGAAGATAAATGTATTAGGCTCTGGTATGCAGGTCGGAAATAAGAGAAGAAATAGGACAGGATCTACATCTGATAGCTCAGATAGAAGAATTACAACCGAGGATTATATTAGTAAAAGAGAAGCAATTCACAAGTATAACGAGGCAAAAGAGGAGGCGTTGCAACTCGATAGAGAGAAAATAATCAGGGAATATAGTGAAGCAGAATTGTTTTAAAAAGCTAAGATTAATTTAAGTAAAATAAAAAAACAAATGGGAGAACTAACAAACGAAGAATTGGACGAAAAGGTAAAATATAATCTCTTGGAGGTGGTGAGGATAGCAAGAGCCTCTAGCAATTTAAAGGGGACATTTCAGAAGAGTCTGAAAATGGCGGCCGCGTCATCCATGGGTATACTGGAAATATTTAAACAAAGAGTTTCCCTTAATAAAGAGGATTCTTATGGGGAAGAAGTGAGATCTCTTAAAAGAGAGAACATGAACTTGAGATTAAAGTTAGAGGAAGAAATAGAGATGGAAAGAAGGAAGGCTCTGCAAGCCGTTGGAGAAGCTGAAGCCTATCGTGCGGAATTGCAGGCATTAAGAAAGGAAAAGGCAGAAAGAGGAGATAAAAAGACAAGTCCTAAGGAAGGCACTAGCAAAGGGAATAGGCAAGAATTAGTTAAAAAGAGTCCCAAACGAGTAGCATCAGCGGGAATCAGAGCAAGGGAGAGGATGATCTCCACAGACTCAGATCTTATGGAGGTAGATGTGGAAAATAAAATCAAGGTCGTTCTGGATAAACCTGAAAATTGGCCAGAGGTGAAAAGGCCAATGCTAAGTGGTAAAAGGAAGCTAATCAAGGAAGACATAGGAGAGCAAAGGGAAATATATAAAGCACATAAGAAATATGTGTTAGACATGAACGAGGATTCTGGGGAACATCAGAAAGACTTGGAAGCCCTAGTTACAAAAGGAAGGAAGGAAGGGATAGAAACAACAAGGAAGACGATGCCTAAAACGTTGGCAGAAACAATTAGGGAGATAGTAATGAAAGAATTGGCGGAATTGAATAAGAAACCTATAATAAAAGAAATGAAAATCTTGAAGGCAGCAACAACACCTATCAAGGAGTATAATAAAAGTACAGACACATTAGGAAAATCGAAAGAACGTGTAAGGCAATTGGAGGAATTATCCCAAAGCAGGAATGAAGCAGAGGAGCGTACAAACAAGTCAAATATTAAGGAACAAAAGGATACGTCTTGGACGAAAATAGTAGGGAGAAGGGCTAAAAAGGAGAATACGAGTAAAACTCTGGCGACAATAAATAAATCATTTACCCCTGCCAGGACCAATAGACAGGTGGTTAATAATGGAAGAGCATCAAGAACTGCGGCAGTACAAATTAGTTGTCGCGGAGACATGAGTTACGCGGAAGCTATGAGACTGGCTAAAACTAGGGTCGATATAAATATATTGAATATTACAGAGATTAGACCAAGAAAGACAAGAACAGGGGCTTTACTTTTGGAAATACCAGGCACAGAAGGTAGTGACAAAGCAAACAAACTTGCAGATAAGATAAAGGAGGCCTTAAATGATCAACAGGACGTACTCATAACTAGACCTGAAAAGATGGCTGATATGAGAATTAAGGATATAGAAGAGTCTATGACTAAGGAGGATATACTTATGGTACTTAACATACATCAATTGGGGAATGTACTAGAGAAAATATAAAGATGGGCAACGTGATGACAGCTAATAACGGGATGGGTACGCTATGGGTAAGATGTCCTTTGGCAGCAGCAAACAAGATAACGAGAAGCAGGAGAATAAAAATAGGTTGGACGATGGTACGAGTAGAATTGTTACCAGAAAGACCTATTCAGTGTTTCCGGTGCCTGGAGCCAGGACATGTTCGTAACCAGTGCAGGAGCGAGAACGACAGGGCTAGGTCATGCTATAGATGTGGGCAAAATGGACACATGGCCAGGGAATGTATGTTTCCGGTGCATTGCATAATATGTGCGGAAAGGAACGTGAGGGCAGATCATCGGATGGGAGGTCCAGTTTGTAAACCTCCCATTAAAAGGAGAGGAAAAATAGTTGGAAACACTAGACCTGGAAACGAATCAACATCAATACAGGAAACAAGCAACAGAATGAAAGGTATACTCATGGAGGTTGAGACTCCAATCAATGAGGCAAACATCACGATAGACAGAGAAAGTAGAGAAAATAGTGGTACAAGATCTATGGCGGCATGCAGCGTAAGGGACAACGTACAGACGATAGAGGAAGTATTCCGGATGGAGACGGATATAGATACAATGACACAAGACCCTGTGAACGTACAACCATCACAAGAAAAATTTGTGTGGCCAGCAGGAGAACGCGATTGGTCTGGAGAAGGAATTATAAAGGAAACACAGGAAGAAAAAGGAGAGGGAGGAATCTCCAGAAAAGACAGTGCTGTATAATAATATTTTACAAGCGAATATTAATCACTCGCGGGATGGTTATGACTTGCTTCTGCAGACTATGATAGAAGGAGATTTCTCTCTGGCAGTAGTTTCTGAACCATACACTATTCCCACAGGAAACAATTACTGGACGGCAAACGATAGGGAATCGGTGGCAATAGTGTGGAGACCAAAAAGTAATGCACTTCCATGTACTCCGAAGGCGAAAGGTAACCATTTTGTTTCCGTGAGATGGGGAGATATGATGGTGATAGGCACATATTTACCTCCTAGTATAAATAAAAGGGAGTATAAAGATGCGTTAAATGAAATAGAAGGATGGATAATACAAGTTCGGGGAAAACCTTATATCATCGCTGGGGATTTTAATGCAAAAGCCAAAATGTGGCAATCCCCCATTACGAACAATCGTGGAATGATAGTAACGGAGTGGGCAAATAGTCTAGGACTATACTGCCTTAACAACGGAGGCAAATTTACATGTATTAAGGAAAACGGAGAATCTATAGTGGATATCACGTTTGCAAATCTAATTGCAGCTAGAAGAGTTAGTAAGTGGACGGTTTCGGAAAGGGAATCCAAGTCTGACCACAGATATATCGAGATATGGATGGAACAATAAGATGCAAAGGATAAAAAGTAGACTACCGCGATCTAAACGCTGGGCAATCAAGAAAATTGACGAGGATTTATTTACGGCGGCAATTATTGCAGGATCTTGGCCACGAAGAGAAATAATTGAGGAAGAAGACATGGAAACACAGGCCAGAACCATGCAAAAAATGATGATACAAGCATGTGATGCGGCCATGCCTAGATCAGAGCCGAGACAGAGAAAAGCCATGCCTTGGTGGACTGATGAGCTTGCCCAGCTAAGATCTGAGTTCACGGCAGCTAAAAGACGCATTAGGAGACTCAGAAGAAATCGTGTACGGCTACTAGACGATTTTCAAATACAGATGAGATTAGGAGAGTATAGACAAGCGCGTGATAAGTTTAGTGCAGCCATACGAAAAGCTAAAGCTAAAGCTAAAGCTAAATGATGATCCTTGGGGAAGACCATATAAAACGGTATTGGGGAAATTAAGAAGATGGACCCCTCCATTTTCTGAGTCACTAGAAGAGGATACGTTGAGTCGAGTATTGGATGGATTATTCCCGCCGCCGATCGCTACTGCTATTAAATGGAGAGAGCCGGAACTTCCATTGCAAGGAGCGAACGCTTGGAAGGAGGAATTTCAGGTTAAACAAGAAGAAATACATTATGCGGTAAAACGCATGATGATGAAGAACATAGCTCCAGGTCCTAGTGGGATTCCGGCCAAGGCGTGGGCATTGGCGACAACATCAGTTATGACTGTAGAAATTAGGAGACTGTTTACTGAATGTCTAAAAAAAGGACAGTTTCCAGATACTTGGAAAAATGCAAAATTAGTGTTGCTAAGAAAGCCTGGTAAACCAGACAATCAGGCTGCCGGTTATAGACCTATATGCCTATTAGATGAGAAAGCCAAATTATTCGAGAGAATAATTACGGAACGGATCGTGGATCACCTAAACGATAAGGGTCCTAATCTCAGCAAAAGACAATTCGGTTTCAGAAAGGGAAAGTCTACTATGGATGCAATTGCTATGGTAAGGGAATACATGGAAAGAGCACACGAAGATAATAAGGTGGTGATTGGGGTATCATTGGATATCCAAAATGCCTTTAACTCTTTACCATGGGAAACAATCGAAGTAGCCTTACAAAAACATAGGGTACCACTATATTTAAGAAGGGTAATACGGAGTTATTTGGATAATAGGAGCCTATCATTCCCCAAAAATAACGGCATGGAAGGAAAAAGACAGGTCCAAAGAGGAGTTCCACAGGGCTCAATACTAGGCCCTTTACTGTGGAACATAGGATTTAATACAGTCATGAAGGAAGAGGATATACTACGGGAATGTGCGATAATATGTTATGCGGACGACACAATGGTAATGTCATCTGGAGATGATTGGGAAGAAGCGACCTTGGGAGCGAACATGGCAGTTGGAACCATAATTCAGAAGATACAAGAAATGGGACTCAACGTAGCACCGGCAAAGACAGAAATAGTCGGCTTTCATAACAAGGGAAGACTGGCTAATACATCTGTAAACGTGGCAGGTACACTAATAAAAGTTGGAAAAAAGATGAAGTACCTTGGGTTAATTCTGGACAGTAGGTGGAACTTCAAGGCACACTTTGAGGAATTGGCTCCCAAACTGGAACGGTCAGCCTATTCACTTGGCAGGCTGTTGCCGAATTTGGGGGGCCCAAGTTATGGGGTTAGAAGGCTATATTCCTAGGTTATAACATCAATAGCGCTGTATGGAGCGCCGATTTGGGCGTACGAAGTGTTAAAAAATAAGAAGGCGGATCAAATAATGCGAGCGGCGCAAAGAAGAATAACAGGTAGAATGATCAGATCATACAGGACTACCTCGTTTGTAGCAAATACAACGCTTGCAGGAATTCCTCCACTCGCATTAGAGGCAAGAAGGCAGGAAGAAGTATATTTGAGAATCTCAGAAATGAGGAAAAATATACCATTAGGAACCATAGTCCTAAAAGACAGGATAGATGCCGTAAAGGACGCTTCTAGGAAGAAGATGGTCAGAAATTGGAAAGAATGGCTCACAGGAGTTAATATACAAGGAGATATGGAATATATTAGAGCTATTGAAGGCCAATTACAGGAATGGATGGATGCCAGGATGGGGCTTTCCTTCCGGGCGACGCAGGTGCTGACGGGGCATGGTTGCTTTGGCAGGTACCTGTGTCGCATCGGGAGGGAAGCAACACAGAAATGTTGGCATTGCGACGCGGAAAATGATTCCGCGAAGCACACACTCAGATATTGTCCGGCGTGGGATCGGGAACGCGGAACTCTCACTGAGAAGATAGGAGTTAATCTTACGGGAGAAGCGATCATCAGAGAGCTAAGGGGAAAAGAAGGTAGAAGAGCTTTCATCAACTTTTGTGAAGAAGTTATGAAAAAGAAAGAAGCAGCCGGGAGGGCAAGGGAAAGAGCTATCTTAGGGACTACGTAAAAGGCCTTCTAATTGCTTTTTGTTGATTACGTCTTTCGGATAACTTTATAAAATATAGACACATGTAGGGTATATACAGGGTGTCAATTATGTACCGGGACGGTCAAATATTTCGACAACTTCCAACATTAAAAAAAAACGCTGAAACACGTGAAA
>NW_017296143.1:3536-6075 GCF_001594075.2 Trachymyrmex cornetzi | reverse complement strand
TCAGCGTTTTTTTTTAATGTTGGAAGTTGTCGAAATATTTGACCGTCCCGGTACATAATTGACACCCTGTATAATTATATAATTGTATATACATACGGGAAGGGGTTTCTGTGACTGCGCGCGTGACACAGGAGGATAGGAGGGAACATCGAATCGACTAGCGAGGCGATGAGGATCTCATTTGGTGAGATCTGGACCCCACGAGGAGGGGTGTCTCTCCATCTCTAATTTGGACATGTCTCCTCGTGGCCTCATTGAAATTGAAAATATTACCAATAAGCACGTCTGCTCACTGCAAAGAAACTTTCAAAACTAATAGTATATACTTAGTTATTTCGTTTACGTCCTTCAAAAATAGGCAGGTATGCGACCCTCCATACCCAAACAATGACGTAGCTGGCAGATGTTGCTCAAGGTTACGGACGAAGGGAATTAGGGACTGACAGTACACGGAGAGAAGAACCCACCATGAAACGCCGTGAATCGGGCCGAGGAAAAATATTCGGTACGCATGCGCCGACGTTCCGCTTGCAAACTTTCGACTCGGGCATGTTTGTAAACACGACGAATCTATGTGTTCCTCACCGCCTCTATAGTCCGTGGTCACCACGGCTTTTTCCCGTGTAGCCAAAATAAAAAGTCATGGTGGCCACGGACTATACAGGCGGGGAGGAACACATAGATTCGTTGTTTTTTCGAACATGCCCGAATTGAAAGTTTGCAAGTCGAACGTCGGCGCACGCGTACCGAATATTCTTTCTCGGGCCCGATTCACGGCGTTTCATGGTAGGTTTTTCTCTCCGTGTATAGTCTTATACATTAAAATACTCATTCAATTTGTACAAGCTTCAGTGTGTGAGTAACACAAATCAATAGTTTATTATTTTTACTTATATTAAACGTCCGATGACGTATACAGACTGTATATAGGTGCATATTATGTAGAATATGAATTTTTCAACTTTTAAAACCGCGATATCTCACGAATGGTGATTCGTACGAAAAAAAGTATCTGAACATTTTTTGTAGAGAATTGTATGATCTACAACTTTTGTCTGACCTATTTTTACGATAAAACTTACCGTTTCCGAGAAAAATAGAAAAAACCTGAATTTTGTACCTTTGACCTTGGAGAAATTTTTTTCCAGAAGGAGGATCGAAGGGGATTTTTGACATTTCATTTGTAATGGTTTACTTAACGTCTTTACCAAATTTCAGCTTTATGCGAATTTTGGCGAAGTTATAACTTTTTTTTGTCTATTTTGACTGGACTATGTAACGTCATGATCAAGTTTGCTGACATACTGCTGGCATACTGCTAGCATTTTGCTATCTAGGTTTATACATATACATATGGTACATTGCATGCACAACACAAATAATAAATAAACATATATACAATAATAATTAAATATACGCAGTATTGTGCGTGCGTGCGTGCGTGATATAGATTGAATAATATTAATCATTACTTTTGCCATAAAATGTGTTTTAACGTATATTCGCGTTACTTCACATACAAGCTATTTAGTAGCTCACTTGAAAAAAACGGGAAATTTATTAATATAGCTTTATCAGTTAAGTGTTTTTATCAAAATTATTAATCAATTCAATTCATCATTATCAATTAGTCATTCTGTGGCTAAAAGTCTTGTGAAGAAAGAAACACATCATTGTTTACTAACACACGACGCGTTTACTCAACGAGTAATGATAAAAAGCAATCGATTGATTTTAGTATCAAATCTATTAGTTAATTATATATTGCGACCGTACTCACGAGAGCGGCGTAAAATCTTCGTCGCGCTTTCGTGATCTCCACTATTTATTGTCTCTCGAATCGGCGGTATTCCACTATTATCGAAATTGGAATTAAAAAAGTCAGTACTATCGACCTTGATTGAGTTGGGTAATCGGTTTAGCATCCCCTTAAGCAATTGGAAAGCACCCTTGGTATAAGATATACCAATAATAATATAATATAATATAATATAATGTAATATAGGGTATAATATGTACCCTTGGTCTATACCCTTGGTATAAAATGAATAAAGCCAAGGCTACAAATATGATGAATCCACATCCTCAGATAAAATTGTAAAAATATTTTGTGCAGTTTGTATATTATAGATATATATTTTACAAGATCAGGAAGATGCCTCGTTCAAATTAACGTAGCAGATTTAAGTTGAATCTGTATACAAATATTAAATATTACAAAGAACAATATCAATTTTTATAAATTCTTACACCATAATATGTGTATGATTATAATTAGATGATACCATGTTTAAACGAGTAGTACATTCTTCCAATAAATTTGCTTGTGAAAATCGTATCCATTCTTTCATATTTGCGTCATCGTTCAATAGCGTATCTGCCTCGGTATATCGAATTCATGTGAAAAGTCTCTATATAAAGCGTCGATGGATGCCACATATGCAAACGCTTGTCTTACAAGCGTACATACAATACCAATACCAGTATCGTATTGAATAGGCCTGATATTTCATGTGTTCGTCGACAAACATTTTGAGCA
>NW_017296143.1:3058-3263 GCF_001594075.2 Trachymyrmex cornetzi | reverse complement strand
TTGGGTGGCGTTGTCAAGGTCAGGGCAAGGTCACTTCGAATTTTTTAAATGGAACCTTCCATTTTTCATTATATATTCTTGTAATTTACTTTGAGAGCTTTTCAAAACATTATAATTAAATCCATTTTCATTAAGTACTTCTCGAGTTATAAGGCTTACAAGTTACAGTACCGCCGGCATTAGTATTACCCAAGGTGTCCGACCC
>NW_017296143.1:1218-2689 GCF_001594075.2 Trachymyrmex cornetzi | reverse complement strand
GTTCCATTTAAAAAATTCGAAGTGACCTTGCCTTGACCTTGACAACGCCACCCAAGGTCAAACCAATGATACCATTTTATGTCCCCCTGGAAGTCACAAAACATTTGTTTGAAACATTTTTCTCTAAAATGCACTATTCAAGAGAAATTTGAGGTTGTCATTTAAAATGGGACACCCTGTATATATATCTGTGTGTGATACAATTTTACCTGACTTTTTCCATCCTTTTCCTGAATCACCTTGCGATTACTGTGACAATCTTGTGAGTAGCATTATCTCAAATAGATTCATGGTATTATCCCAATGTTTCCGTAGTAGTAGCTAAAAAACTGGCCATGCAGGAATAAAAAGGATTAATGTATCTTGTTTTCTTTTGACGAGTTAAAAGTTGCAAAGCGCGATAAATCAATATAGCATAACCAGAATCTATTAGTCTTTTCTTCTAAAATATCAGTCAAGTGAATACATAGTAAGAAATACTATATGTGCATGAGAATAAACTCTATATGTATCATATAAGAATGCTGGATAATCTGATAAATACATTCCAGGGCTATTAATACATTATCAGGAAAATAGTCATCGAGAATAATTAATGCAGTGGGCAAAAGACATCACCACGATATAATTAAATAAAACTGCAGGTTTCTGAAGAAGAAAAATATATATACAGTCAAAATGAGACATTCGAATTAAAATGAGATATTTAAATTAAAAAGTAAAATTTCAAAAATTTTACCATACCCAGATACGATTTTCAAGAAATCTCAAAATTCTAGAATTTTTTCAAATAATAAATTGTACCGTACAAGACTTAAACAAAATTGAACTTACTTCCGCCTCTTACAAAAACCATGTAACATGCTATAATAACTGTTGGATAAGTTTTCCAGGTAAAAAAATCTCTTCGATTAACTGCTATATTGTTTCATCTCCCATCTTCTTCTTATATCTCATGCATCTGTTGTCTTTTCGTTTCCTTAATATAATATTTTTCTTCTCAAATATCATTAGCAGAGTTGTAATAACATAATAGCGAACTGCTAAATAAAATACAACACAAAGTATCAATTTCTTATAATAGAATATTATGTAATTAAAGTTAAAGGATTAATAATTGATAATTGAACTTATCTGAAACGATTTTAATGTTCAAAGGAAAAAGAGAAGTTATCGTTGACACGTAGGAACACAAACGAAACAATTTATAAACCCGTTATACGGTATGCTTCCTTTTACACTTCCTTTCCTTCCTTTTTCTTTCCTTTCGTTTTGCTTTCTTTTCAGTATATTTTTCTTTAAGAAGAATGTATCTTTCCTTTTTTTCGTAAAAATTATTAATGACTGTGAAAATAAAGTACAATACAAAGATTCCAATACGAATACAACGTAAGTAGCAAAGCAGAGAGTATTCTCGCACATGGAGTACCCCGCGGGGTGAGGGGCCGGGGGGAAAACTGGGCGAGAGGGG
>NW_017296143.1:0-819 GCF_001594075.2 Trachymyrmex cornetzi | reverse complement strand
GAGGATTTTTGGAAGGACACACCGCGACATGTCACGACACGTTTCGCGGGTGACGTCATCGGTTGCGTTCGATTGTACCATACACTTTTACGTCAGAGTGTGTCCCGTATGCTCGATCTCGCTCACACCAACGCTCGCGTATCTAGAATCCCCTGTGCCGTATGCTCGATCTCGCTCGCGCCAATGCTCGTGTATCTGGAATTCCCTGTGTTGTATGTTCGATCTCGCTCGCGCCAACGCTCGCGTTGATGGATTTGGATCGAAGATTTTTGGAAGGACATACCGCGTGTGACAGCGTTTAGTAACAATATATATATTATACGATTAAGCAGTATTTTTTTCATTTTTCCTCTAAAGATTATAAACCATTTCCTTTTCCTTTTCCTTTAAACTATATATGTAGTGTATATAATATATAGTACATAGTATACCCTATATAAAGGTAGGGTGTAAAAGAAATAAAAGTGTTTTATAATTAATAGAATAGCGTTTATTATTGAAGGTACATAATTAATGCTCTCCGAAAACCAGAGCGATCAACTCATAATCGAGGATGTTGTTGCGGTCGAAGAATTCGTCATCATACATCATTTTCAGCATGTTCGCAGATTTCGTGACAGTGGATGCGATAGCGAGGAGCCGTGAAAATTTTTTGTCAACGTTATCAGTCATTGCGGTTAAAGAGGAAATGAGACGATTCACACAGTATTGAAGGTTAAATATATTAAGTACAGTGCTTTTCGACATGGATAGACAAGCTGTACTTGTTTCTAAGCGCAGTATTGGTAGATTATTAATTCGTCCGAAGCGTAACGTTAA
>NW_017296142.1:0-987 GCF_001594075.2 Trachymyrmex cornetzi | reverse complement strand
ACAGTAGAGTAGGATATTTAAACGGCGCGAAGCGAACAGCGAGGAGTGGGGGAACGTGCCGCGAGGCGACAATAACCACTACGTCATCACTTCGGCATTCGCCTGGCGACCTCGGAGAGAGACGGACGCGTTTTACGAGTTGTTCCGGGTGTTGCATTAATTAATGAAAATTAGATCTTTACGAACGCGAATTACGTAAAGTTGCTTAAAACTAAGGAGTATGCTAAGGGTTAATAGATTTTATTGCACAGATTTGCTCAATTTCATAGATTCATTACGCGCATATACAGCTGAATATTTTAGATATTTCATTTGTTCTCACATGTACGGTATAAAAATGAGATTCTTATTGTTAGATATTTCAAATTGTAGCTTTTTATCACTTTGAATCGTATAATTCTGCCATTGTCGCGTTACTCCGCATTCTTATAATACGGGAAAAGTGTGTAATAGATAAATTATATTTAAATTACATATCTCTAAATGTATGTGCATGTTATTTAGTATTTACACGTATTATTCTATACAGTCGAAATTGTTTCATAATTTAAAATAAATTTTGCATATTATTAATCTTTATTTAATTTTGTAAATCACAAAAAAGAGGAACAAAAATTGAAATATAATGTTGGGATGTCAAAAGTACTTTACGTGAGAAATTATATAAGAAAAACCACGCTAGTAAAAACCTTTTTTAATTTCTTGCCTTTCGTCAGCACATTGTAATTGATACGAAATATTTAAAATTATAAAATGAACGTCAAATATGTTCCTTGGTGTATCACAATATAATTTATATCACATTAAACGACTCGTGCCGCTAAAACTAGATACATATAAGAAATTGTTTCATTAATCGAAGAACATTAAAAATGTAAAGAATATATTATTTTATTTGATAATATGCGTTAATATTTCGACGGTAATTAGACGGTTGGCGCGTGGCCTTGGGGGGGAGACGGCAAGGGGTGGCACGGAGCGGCGCGT
>NW_017296141.1:0-725 GCF_001594075.2 Trachymyrmex cornetzi | reverse complement strand
CTAAACATTTTTCTGACAGCTAAGTCGCGGACGATTCTCACGATGTCCGCAACCATAAAATATTAAAGTGACACGCGAAGTCCAGGGGAGGTATTTGACGGGCCCGTGCCGACAGTTCACGTGCGCTCATCTTAATCGATGCTCATTCATTTTCCCATAATCTAAAGAAGATAGTAAAATGAAGACGTTGACACAAAACCGACTTCCTCCCCCACAATCTCGACCAATCCAGAAGACAGAAAAGTGTCCCACCATCTAATTAGAACCCAAACAATCAAGGGAAAACCAATATATAAACCGCAGTTCCGCGGCCCTCAGAAGAGATTTTTTTTCGGAAGTTAACACAGAGACAGACAGGCGGAGACAGACAGACGGAGACAGACAGAATCTTTTCCCGGAGTCAACCCGCTAAATAACACATTTCTTTTCGAAATCAATCCGTTAAAGCCCAGAACTTAAAAGCAGTGCGGGAGAAAAATTGTCAACCTCGCTTACTTGGCCAGCGAGATTTAAAGATTTAGAGTCAGTGATGAAGAAACATCGTCAACCTCAAACATCCGGCCCAGAGAACTTCCACCGATCAACATCTCAGTAATAAGTCAGTATGTTTCTTTTCTCTAATCCACCTCGTTTTTTCTTTTAGTAATTCATTTCAATATTTCCTTAGTTTCTTTTTATTATTCATTAATTTTTATTTGATACTTTTTATTTCTTTCTTTCTTTCT
>NW_017296140.1:36506-40561 GCF_001594075.2 Trachymyrmex cornetzi | reverse complement strand
GCTTTGAATGTATCCTAACGATTTATAAAGAGTTCTGATGTTAAAAATTACCTGTTAATTTTTGAAACAATTTTTGAGACCCGAAAAGTGCCCTTTTCAGGGTATAGATGTGATTTGCTGGCCGAAATCCAACAGTTCTGTGAAACTTATGGTACACATTTTGTAGCTTTGACTGTATCCTAACGATTTATGAAGAGTTCTGATGTTAAAAATTACCTGTTAATTTTTTAAACAATTTTTAAGACCCGAAAAAGGTACTTTTTGCAACCGAGTGCATTTTTCTCCCCACACACCCGTAATTATTTAAAACGAGTAAAACTTCACAGAACATTGTGCCAAGGATTACTGTCGCGCAAAGGAAGCAACTTCCGGACCAGACAAAGCAGCTGGAGACGACAGACGAAGCGGCCAAAAGCGACACATAGAAGTAGGACGACACGACCACAACCATTTAATTCTATTAACCATTACTTATTTTATTCATTTTATATGTAAAAGGTCATGTCACATCCGAGGCGTAAAATAACCTCAGAAATAATTATTTTATATTCACATAGACATTAGAGTCTCAGATTAATTAACATTTAATACTTTATGATTTTATATACGTTTTATTAATAAAAAGAATTAGTTCACTAGAAAAGTAAAAAGAGGAAAAACATGAGAAACAATTAAAATACTCAACCTACCTAATCCTCAAAGCAGCAAGGCGATCCAAACATTCCAGCACAGCAACCTGAAAGAGAGAAAGAGTTAAAATGAAATAAATAAATGAAACTAGAATTAATACAAAAGAAAAAATGAAATACTTACCAAAATAAATATCGCTGAGAATGATGGGTGACCCTGAAACATAAAACATAATTAGATTAAGACCTAAAAGGTAAGACGCTATTAAATAGCAAAGATTTGATATCTATAAATTTATAAACATTTATTTTGTTACAAGGTTTAACCAACCTAATTATTTTGCATGATATAGAATTATTTTCAGACATGTAAAATATTTGGAACAATGCACTATTAGTAAGATAGAGACAGAAACATAAAATTATTAAACTTAGCCAGAAGGCAAAATAAACAATTATTACAGTACATTCTTGAGACGCAGAGTCTAGATTAATTATTAATATCAGAGAAAATAAAGTTTGTTCCAAATAGGTTATATAGCGTTAAAACGCGTTAAAGTAGTATAAAGGACAAAATCTTAATATGTGAGATATTTTGCAACCAAAGGTATAAATTTAACTTTCAAGAATTATTTCAGACTAATCTAAGGCATAATCAGCCATTTCAAAAGTAATAGTAATTATTTCGTGATATACGAATTGTCTTAGACAAAGACAGACACATATTTACTCACATATTAATATTTATCAATTAAAGATTGAAGTTGAATCAATTCAGTAACAAGAGCTATTAAAGGGTA
The DNA here is from genome assembly GCF_001594075.2 of Trachymyrmex cornetzi. Taxonomy (NCBI): domain Eukaryota; kingdom Metazoa; phylum Arthropoda; class Insecta; order Hymenoptera; family Formicidae; genus Trachymyrmex; species Trachymyrmex cornetzi. The sequence goes on along the minus strand of NW_017296140.1, from coordinate 39,132 downwards.
AAGAATTAATTATTTAGAGTCATTGCAGTTTATTACGATATGTTTTACAATTATTTGAAGGTTTAGAATATTAGCGACCAATCACAGGCTAGTACTGAATTTGTCCAATGACAAAAACTTAATTGACCGCGGAATTATGTATGAGAGCGGCTTGTCCACAATTATTTTGTGTTAAGGAGAACAACTCCTAATTATTTGTCATTATATTAACCACAACAGGCCGTATGAATGAAATTACTAGAAAGGAGCTAGAATCGGGAACACCGAAACAACTTCGGGAAAAAGAACCGACCCTTTCTTCTCGACATCGTGGCGTCGAGGACAGCCATGTTGGCAAGTTAGTCGTTGTTAGATATCCGAACGGGACGGACGTCTACAAAGCGCGCGGCTTGTAAATTACGTTTTAAGGCATTTAGCGTTACAAACCAGGTATCCGGTGATACCGTAGCGTGGCCTAACGTCATAAATAGACCGCGTATCGCGAAAATAGCGTATAAAACCGCGAAACAAGGTTGAAAATCCTTTGTGTCCGCCGAAGTGCGGAAAATCGGCGATAAATCGTCAGATAACGGCATTAAACGTGCACGGCACGATTCCCGTACAGCCGACGCGTAGAATTTACGCGAATTTATCGAGACGACGTAACCTCGAAGTACGTTGTTGCGCGAGGTGATGCAATATCACGCCACCTCTCGAGCGGCCATCTTGAATGTCCGTTATTCGTCGTAGGTAAGACGCGACGCGACAACACGTGATAGAAAGAGATCACGTAACAAAGGCGAGATCGTAATATAGTGTGAATTTGAAGTGAGTGAGTGCGCAGCGTGAATGAGGGCCTTTATCTTTATTGTTAATTATTGGTGTTTTTCTTAATAAATATTTTGACATTCGTTACACCGAAAGTGCCTCTCGTATTATTTCGCTAACACGTCCAGTACATAAATTAGTGCGCACATCGCTGTTCCTCACACAAGGCAGCATTCAGCCAAGCAGACATCTCGACCGACGGGCCAATAGAAGCAGAGCTTTGAAGGAAGTCACCAATGAGGGACGACCTACTCGCAGAGTCCATTTCCAAGGTTCATCCTGGATCAACATCCTTCTCTATTAATTGGTTAAATAGAGTGGCGACCGAAAAGTAAGATACCATAGGTGATTCTGACTATAAATTAATTGGTTGAATATTTTAAAATCCGGTATTTTAATAATTGCATTAGCAAATCCGGTCACACTTTCAGGGTATAGGTGTGATTTGCTGGCCGAAATCCGACAGTTCTGTGATGTTTATGATACTTGTCGTATAATTTAAATTTGTCGAAACGTTTTTACAAAGAATGTTCTGTTCACATTAAGAATTTGTTAATTTTTATGTTTTATTTCGATTCGAACTCGTCTTTAATATAATGTGTGTGGTGTTAATTAATTTTCGCCTTTTGTTTGACACTTTTTGGGTCATTTTAATTCGTTCAAAATATGTTTTGTATTAATTGCTTATTGTTATGTATCTTCTACTATCAGAACTCTTCATAAATCGTTAGGATACATTCAAAGCTACAAAATGAGTACCATAAGTCTCACAGAACTGTTGGATTTCGGCCAGCAAATCACACCTATACCCTGAAAAGGGCATTTTTCGGGTCTTAAAAAATGTTTAAAAAATTAACAGGTAATTTTTAACATCAGAACTCTTCATAAATCGTTAGGATACATTCAAAGCTACAAAATGGGTACCATATGTCTCACAGAACTGTTGGATTTCGGCCAGCAAATCACACCTATACCTTGAAAGGTACCTTTTTCGCGTCTTAAAAATTGTTTATAAAATTAACAGGTAATTTTTATCATCAGAACTCCTCGAAAATAGTTAGTATACATTCAGAACTACACGATAAGCATCATATGTGGCACAGAACTGTCGAAAATCGGCCAGCATATCGTACATGTTGCCCGAATAGAGCCTTTCTCGGAGTTTAAAAATTGTTTAAAAAATCAATAAATAATTTCTGACATCAGAACTCCTTAGAAGTAGTTTGTATATATTTAGAATCACACGTTAAACACCATATATCCCACAGAACTGTCGATAATCGCTCAGCATATCATCTTTTTTCTCGTAATGGCCATTTTTTAGGTAATAATATCTTTTAAAAATTAAATTAACACTGTTAGTCGCCAGAACTCTTCACAGAACTATGTAATTTTTCAATTCTTACAAAAAAATGTGATTTTGAACCTTTTTTGGCAAAATACGTGATGTGTGAACTTGGCATCTCATTTTGTATGATGGATTTCTCAGCTTTAATGGCCGGAACTATTTGTTTAATTTATATAGAACTGTAGAACTATTGAAAATATACTCAGAACTCTTAAAATTTTTTGATTTTCCACCAAGTGATATGCTAGCTTCACATACACCTTCTTCTGCCGACGAAAATCGTTGTCCACGCAATTTATTCTTGACATTCAGGAACAAAAAGAAGTCATTTGGTGCCAAATCAGGACTGTACGGCGGATGATCCATTAATTCGATTTTTTTGAGTGCTTAAATAGTCGGTTGTTAGACGAGATGTGTGACAGCTGACATCGTCTTGATGAAGAATGATCCGGCGGCGCTCGTTTGTCTGCC
>NW_017296140.1:26938-36185 GCF_001594075.2 Trachymyrmex cornetzi | reverse complement strand
TGTTTCGCATAACAAATCTCGGGATTGATCACTAACGTTTCCCCCACACTATCAGAGTAATCGCATACATTTATATTCAGGATTTCATCCGCTGCATTTCCATTTGCTTCCTCTGGCATAGTAACTAAACTTACTTTAGCTTTTTGTAACAAGTCGCGACCAATCACCATGGAAGATGTCATTGTGCCATCAACCACAACATATACAGATATTCCAGTTTCGTTAACCTTATACTGAATGTCGATTGTAGCAGTTCCAACTATGTCCAACTTACTATTATTTATTCCGTAAAATCTATTCAAATTATCAGATTTTTTAATATAATAACTGGGAATAAACTTTTCTTTTACAAAGCTTATTGGACTGCCAGTGTCCATTAACGCATCTACTTACTGGTGGAAACGTCCGATGACACCTGACAACACTCAGTGTTGCCAAGGCTCAAAATATAAGTAGTGCCCCTCGTATCAAAAGAACGTGTTTGTCATATATTGACTGAAAAATTATACATGCGTAAATTAACCGCGCGTTGGGTGCCGCGCTTGCTCACTCTGGATCAAAAACGCATTCGAATGAACATTTCTAAGGTCCTGTTGGAGCGGTTTAAGCGAAACGAGTTGGATTTTTTGCGTCGATTAATAACGGTTGATGGAACTTGGGTCCACCACTTCACTTCTGAAACGAAAGAACAATCAAAACAGTGGACTGCGAAGGGTAAACCTGTTCCAAAGAAAGCGAAGACGGTTTTATCGATGGGAAAGGTGATGGCGACTGTTTTTTGGGACAATCATGGAATTGTGTTGATCGACTATCTTGAAAAAGGTAAAACAATAACAGGGACGTATTACGCATCATTGCTTGACAAGCTGAAGGCAGAAATTGAGAAAAAACGACCGCATTTGAAAAAGAAGAAAATGCTGTTCCATCAAGATAACGCACCGTCTCACACTTCGGCGGTCGCTATGGCAAAAATTCACGAATTGCGGTTCGAATTAATTGACCATCCACTATTCATCAGATCTGGCCCCCAGCGACTTTTTTCTGTTTCCTAGGTTCAAAGTTTGGCTCGGAGGACAGAAATTTTCATCGAACGAGGAGGTCATCGCATCCGTAGACGCCTATTTTGCAAAACAAGACGTTCAGTATTATTTGAATGGATTAAAGGGGTGGGAGCATCGCTGGAAAAAATGTATCGACTTAGGCCTAGTTTCACAACTCACGGTTAACTCTTAACCGAGGTTCAACTTATTTCTCATTCTTTTTCCAATTCTAGAATTGAAAAGAAATAATGAATAAGTTGAACCTCGGTTAAGAGTTAATCATCAGTTGTGAAACTGAGCCTTAAAAGGAGACTATGTAGAAAAATAAAATTGAATTAGATCGAAAAATTACTTATTTCTATGTTAGGCTCAAAACTTTTCAGACGACCCTCGTAAGTCTTCAGCTTCCGACTCATCTGTTTCGAATCAAGCACAACGCATGCACACACGTACACACGCATGTGTGCACACACACTCATTTTTGTTGATAGTTTATATAGAAAGTTAAATATTGGTCATTTTTGGAATTTATTGCCAGGTATTGTTTGAATTATAATATGTAAGAGCGTCGGCATCAAATGTAGAGACAACTGAGAACACTGTTATTCTAAAATTATTCAAATTATTTTCTAATACGACTACCATGACTTCCTAGAAGATTCTTCGATAAAATATTAGGTATTCAAAATATTTATTATCAATGTCAACACTATCGCCCCATTCAAATTAAAATCGCTTAAATTGAATATAATTGACCTCAAGAATTTGGATTGATTCTGTTCACTTTGTTGCGCTAATTTATAAGACGTACAAAATTGCATATCCAGGATTCCCACAAATTTTTCGTCCTAAAATTCCCTGACATTTCCCTGATTTCCAGATAAAATTTTCTGATTTTGCCTGACTTTCAATAATACATATTTTGAAATTTTTTTTTAAATTTTCATCCTGATTTGAAAATCGTTAAATATTTTGTTAAAAGAACAATTTAACATAACACTATTGCTGATACTGCATTTAATTGTTAAGTTAATAGTATTTTTTGTCTTCCTTTTATGTATGAATACGATACTTTTCCTCTTCCTCTCTTTCTCTTTGCTGCTGTACTTAGAATATATATAAGGAACATAAATCAATGAATACAGTTTCTTTTTTATCAAAACTAAATCCTATTTATTAAAACTTCTGCTGTTATAAAGATTGAAAGAAAAGTCACAAAAATATGAAATTAACATTTATTTTATTCACTTATTCATAAGTGATATAGAGAACTTTCTTAGATATAAACAAAAAAACAGACAACTTTAAAATTTCGATGTTCTTAGGCTATGTTCCGATATACACTGCCAGTACTGAAAATCTACGAGTGTGTGAAGTTGGCACCCCAATACTTCGAAATCGGAGTTCTGATGAGAGTTCTGGATTCTCCAGAACAAGAGGAAGAGTTCCTGATAATTTTTAAAAAGAGTTCCGTTCAGGAACACCAAAAAAACAGACTTCGAAAAATAGGGGTGCCAACTTCACACCCAAAATTAGCACCGCATAGTTCTGAATAGCCTATTCGATGCATTTTAACGAGTACTAGAGTTCCTGATATAAAAAAATCACTTTTCATTTCTTTCAAAAAAATTAAAAAAATTTTAAATATTAATTTGAAGTCCGAATAGTTCCGAATGACGCATCAGATTCCTTTCGACAATACCTAGAGTTCCTGATAAAAAAAAATATCAAATCTCTACCATTATTTAAAAAACAGTCAAAACATAAACTTTGAAATCTGGGGGAGCTAACTTCACACTCAAGATAGCACCGAATAGTTCTGAATAGCCCATTCGATGTCCTTTGACAAGCATTAGAGTTCCAGACAAAAAAAAAATTATTTATTACTTACTAAAAAAAAATTTTTTTAATTTAAAAAAATAAAAAATTTTCTTCGGAAATCCGGCGTTCTGACTAAAGTTCTGGTGGCCCCGCCAAGAGTTCTGACGATTATCCTTAGTAATCGAAGTGCTAAAATCAATATCTAGAAAGATACAGCACTTTGAAGTCTCAGCTTTCGAGTTTTTCAAGTCCCAACAGTCCAAAATTTTTTTTTGGAAATCCGCCATTCTGACTAGAGTTCTGTTGGCCCCGCCAAGAGTTCTAACGATCATCCTTAACAATCGAAACGCTAAAATCAATATGTAGAAAGATACAGCACATTGAAATTTCAGCTTTTGAGTTTTTCATGTCCCTACAATCCAAAATTTTTTTTCGGAAATCCGGCATTCTGACTAGAGTTCTGATGGCCCCGCCAAGAGTTCTAACGATTATCCTTAACAATCGAAGCATTAAAATCAATATCTAGAAAGATACAACACTTTGAAATCTCAGCTTTTGAATTTTTCTAAGTCCCAACTAGCCAAAACTTTTTTCCAAAAATCCGACGTTCTGACTAGAGTTTTGGCGGTGGCCTCACCAATGTACAATAATGAAATTTTGATACAATAAAAAAATGCATTTTATAGAGCTTGAACAATGCATTCATGACTTGTGATCGAAATTTCAATGTGATCCCTTGGGAAAATTTACTTTAGAAAACTTAAAAAATTTATTTTAAAATACTTAAATATACTATATTAAAATACTTTAATATACTATAGAGAAAACTGAAGAACTAAAGGTAAATTTGAACACTTTAAACTTTTTTTTAAAGTAACTTTAAAATTTACTTAAGAACAACTGAAAGAAACTAATGCGCTGTGCCAAAAAAAATTTTGGACTGTTGGGACTTGAAAAACTCGAAAGCTGAGACTTCAAAGTGCTGTATCTTTCTAGATATTGATTTTAGCGTTTCGATTGTTAAGGATAATCGTTAGAACTCTTGGCGGGGCCACCAGAACTCTAGTCAGAATGCCGGATTTCCGAAAAAAAATTTTGGGCTGTTGGGACTTGAAAAACTCAAAAGCTGGGACTTCAAAGTGCTGTATCTTTCTAGATATTGATTTTAGCGCTTCGATTATTAAGGATAATCGTTAGAACTCTTGGCGGGGCCACCAGAACTCTAGTCAGAATGCCGGATTTCCAAAAAAAAATTTTGGACTGTTGGGACTTGAAAAACTCGAAAGCTGAGACTTCAAAGTGCTGTATCTTTCTAGATATTGATTTTACCACTTCGATTATTAAGGATAATCGTTAGAACTCTTGTCGGGGCCACCAGAACTTTAGTCAGAACGCCGGATTTCCGAAGAAAATTTTTTATTTTTTAAAATTAAAAAAATTTTTTTTAGTAAGTAATAAATCATTTTTTTTTTGTCTGGAACTCTAGTGCTTGTCAAAGGACATCGAATGGGCTATTCAGAACTATTCGATGCTATCTTGAGTGTGAAGTTAGCTCCCCCAGATTTCAAAGTTTATGTTTTGACTGTTTTTTAAATAATGGTAGAGATTTGATATTTTTTTTTATCAGCAACTCTAGATATTGTCGAAAGGAATCTGATGCGTCATTCGGAACTATTCGGGCTTCATATTAATATTTAAAATTTTTTTAATTTTTTTGAAAGAAATGAAAAGTGATTTTTTTATATCAGGAACTCTAGTACTCGTTAAAATGCATCGAATAGGCTATTCAGAACTATGTGGTGCTAATTTTGGGTGTGAAGTTGGCACCCCTATTTTTCGAAGTCTGTTTTTTGGTGTGAACGGAACTCTTTTTAAAAATTATCAGGAACTCTCCCTCTTGTTCTGGAGAATCCAGAACTCTCATCAGAACTCCGATTTCGAAGTATTGGGGTACCAACTTCACACACTCAAAATCTACAGTCCCTGGTCACATTATTATGACCACTGTTGAATTTTATGATATTTTTATAAGTTGGCAAATTTTTATAAAAAGTGGTAAAAAGATTTGTATTTCATGTGGCAATACTGTTTTTTAAATTACTGTTCATGCAACTGTATCATAGATCGCCATTTTGACATGTGTCAACTGTTTAACCACGCCGAAGTTACATATAATCTCTATTTAGAACACTTTGTCTCGTGACGTAAATTGTTAATATTAATAAAATATAATGGTAAGTTAAATAATAATTTATGTTTAACTTATTTATTTATTAACATGTCTAACAACAATTTATATTTATTTTGCGTGTTTTTTAATGTTTTGTATCTGCTTTGGGCGTGCGTGTTTGATTTGTTTAATTTTAAAGAATAGGTTAAAAAAGCGATATTTTGCCTATAAAAATAGGTATGGTGAAGGGATTATTAGATACTGGTGATATTTCTCAGCGGTAAATAGCTAAAAGGGTGAAGGTTTCTAAGACAACAAATTTAACCAAGAAAATAGAAAAGAGTGCAAAAAGATAATGTGGTCATAATAATGTGGCCAGGGACTGTTTAATGTTCGTAACGTGCACTATAGAATTTCAGTACTTGCAGTGCATAACGGAACACAGCCTTAGTAAAAACATATATATGTATACGTTTTTACTATACAGTAATAAGGCTCAATAAATTTTAAAAACCGAAAGAAAAAAAGAGCCTAAGATTAAAACGTTAAAAATTAAAATTTCAAACCGTTAATAAATAAAAATGTCATTTAATTAAAATATAAAACTTTAATTTGTCGGCAATAAATGATAAGACAAAAACAAACTTTTCGATTCCTGTTGGATCATTATCAATGTTAACAAAAATAACAGTGGAATTATTACAAAGATAATATACATAAAAATTATAGTTCGCTTTCAATCGCAGTATTAATATCCTAAATCTCGCTCAGTATGAAGTAAATATTATAAGAATGTTTTGTAATCGGTAATCATGTATTCCTCTGGTTTATGTATATAGATTATAGACAAATATAATTGTTTCTGTTAAAAAATACAAATATAATGTAAAAATGTAATAGGATAAGTAATCAAATACAATCTAATACGAGAAATATAAAATAAGAAGCAAGAAATAAAAATAAACAAGTAATCTAATATTATAATAAATATAAACTAAATTCATTAATACGAATTGAAAGTGTGTGATAAACAGACACAAATTATATATATTTAATTTAGTAGCAGCTAAATTAAATGAAAATAAATACCTTAAATTGTGTCAATATAATATAAAAGTCGTCTATTCTTAGACAATGCGATGAGAATGAAAATATATAATAGTTATTTTTTTAAGAAGTTCAGAGAGAGACAATATAAATTCGACATACTAAGACAAGAAGGTTGATGTGGTAAACTAGAAAGGAAGGGGAACATAAGAGGGGGGAAATTAAAATAGAAAGAAGAGAAAGTGGGGAAAAAGGGGAAGTAAAAAGAGAAAGAATGTGTGTGCAGTTAAGAAGAAAGACATTGAATAATCTGTGAGTAAGATTCAGGTAACGATTCAGTATCATTTTTTTCTATTAAGACCTTGTTTCTGTCTTTTGATGTGAATCATTTCAGACACTAATCTTTTGTTGTACGAAGATTCGCAATCTAAAATTTTCACTTCGTTCCATCTAAAATTGTGGTCAAAATTGATACGATGATCAGTTATGATAGTATAAGAACCAGAATTCTTCCTAATATCAGAGGTATGTTCATATTAATGAATTTAAATCCGTTAATAAATCAAACTAATCAAGACTCCTTACAAATCAAAGAATTGGAAAGAGTAAGGACACTAGGAATCGAGCGAAGAAGACGTCGCGCAAATAATACACTTATAAAGAGTGAAACTTCTTTATTCACTAAACGCGCTTACATGTTTCGACTCATTTTTGAGCCTTCCTCAGAGCAAACACACACTAACATATATAAAGTAAAAGTTATCCTGTCGTGGTGAGCTCCCCTATATCGAGAATTTCAATGCCAGAATTAAATAAAAAGAAATAAAAGAAAATGAAAAAGAAGGGAAATATTAAAAATGTCAAATTAAAGAATATAGAAACTAATTTATCAAAAAACTTTAATAATATAATGAATTATCCCGAAAATAGGGATGCTCTCAACAATTACAAAGTATCGTATCGCAAACATTATCATGAATAATTCAAGAACCGGTTCCTGATATGTTGGCCAGTCGGTATCGGACACAGCGAATCACTTTTTTGTTATTAGCTGGTACTAATGAAAATTGTAAATCCGTTAATAAATCAAACTAATCAAGACTCCTTACAAATCATAGAATTGGAAAGAGTAAGGGCACTTAATATTTTCCTTCTTTTTCATTTTCTTTTCTTTCTTTTTATTTAATTCTGGCATTTAAATTCTCGATGTAGGGGAACTCACCATGATAGGATAACTTTTACTTTGTATATGTTAGTGTGTGTTTGCTCTAAGGAGGCTAAAAAATGAGTCGAAACATGTAAGCGCGTTTAGTGAATAAAGAAGTTTCACTCTTTATAAGTGTATTATTTGCGCGACGTCTTCTGCGCGCGACTCCTAGTGCCCTTACTCTTTCCAATTGTTTAATGAATTTAGTTTACATTTATTATAATATAAGATTACTTTTTTATTTTTATTCCTTGCTCCTTATTTTATATTTCTCGTATTACCCTGATAGCACAGATAGTTTTAATTGTGTTGCAGGGACCTTTCAATGTCTCAATTGTGTATCATCACATTTATAATATTTCTGAGACCATCTTCTTTGAAATATTACAATTGCAATGTTTCTGCAATCACTTTAATTGAAACCTTACGTTTGAAATGTTCCTGTAATATACAGTTCTTTCAACGTTGCAAATGTAAAGTTTCTGAGAGATTTCTGCGTGCTGTGTGCGAAAATGGCTATCCAGATGATGCCGCGCCATCTTGTGATCACATGTACGTACGTGTATAGGCCATCTTTGAAGTACTTTGATCGATGAACGTACGCAACTTCGTCGTCGTACATGTGTGCCCATGTATGCCGATCAGTGCCGAAAAATTATTATATTATATTTTTGAAAAGTGTGGCCAACTTTGACTGTGCATTCGTATTGTAAGTTTCTTAAGCTGTGTATACACCTAGCGAACGAACACCGAACGAACAGCAAACGTAAAAATTTATATTGTTGTTTTGTTATATAAAAGTCGTACAAGTTTAATTGCTACATGGAACGAACATCGAACCTGGTCGAATACCAGTATTCCGTACATTCGAGAAAAAGAATAAACTGCTCATAAATATAAACACAATTTTTTTTACATTTCTGCAAGGTTGCAGATGAAACTAAAGAGCACATTGCATCAATATCACTGAAAGATTGTATAAACATTTCCGTAAGATTTCAGAAACGTTTCTTGCGGACCGAAGCAGACATTTTGACGTTGCCGCAATTTTGCAGAGACTTCTCAGAAACATTACGCAACGTTACTACGATGGTTTCAATGTTTCAATGTTATGTTCGTGCAACGTTACAGAAATCCCCTTCTGTACTATCAGGGTAGATTGTATTTGATTACTTATTTCTATTACATTTGTACATTAGGGTAATTCCGGTATATACGCCGCACCTATCAAATACGTAATTTATTAAGTATTATTTATTATGTTTAAAGTAAACGAACTATATCAGTAAAAACTTTGTACTGTCTGCTACTATAAAAAAATATTAGAAATCCGAAATATTTATTTTTCATATTAAAAAATAAACTTTTTGAAATCCTTGCATTTTTAGCGTATATCCCATATAGGTGGGATATATGGCTACTCATAGGGGGAGGGGGGATATGTATGGCTCATGAAAAATTTATAAATAATGTATGTAAATAAGACGTAACATGACATAGTAACTTATAAAATGTGTTTATAAAGTTTTATTAAGGAATAAGAATGGTAAATATATATATATGAATAAATAATATCTTTATTTTAGACCGTATAAGTGAGAAACACAATCAATATTAGAAATTTAAAACGCCTATTACGAAGCTGGATCTTCGTTGCTTAAATAATTCAATCTTGAATTACTAATATATACTATATATGTACTTGCATATATACCATATTGTAGTCTTTTTCAAACTGCGCGCCGAATTATTTTTCCGGACTAAATAAACGCAACTAAAACTACTCTAGTAATCGCGAATTAAATTGACAAGTAATTTAATAATTTGATATTAATCTTTGATATTAATGCTACCATCAAGCATCATATACAGGGTGGACCATCTGAAGTGATCCAGTCAAATATCTCGAAAACTAGTAGGGATAGAGAAAAATGTTTCGTATGAAAAGTTTAGGGTTACACG
>NW_017296140.1:11430-24841 GCF_001594075.2 Trachymyrmex cornetzi | reverse complement strand
CCCTAAACTTTTCATACGAAACATTTTTCTCTATCCCTACTAGTTTTCGAGATATTTGACTGGATCACTTCAGATGGTCCACCCTGTATTATAAAGATGTTAATATGTTAAAAACTGTTAATAAATTTATTGGGAAAAATATTACCTCGGCCGGGACTTGAACCCGGATCTCTTGTATTCCGTACGAGCGTCCTAAGCCATTAGACCACCGAGGTAATAAATAATAATTACAATCTTCCCAGATGTATTACAAGTGTTATGACATGAGGTACATATTTCATGTAATGCGTTTAGTGCACCGAATTCAATCTGCAGATTTGTATGCTTTGGGCATAAATCCCGGTCGCTAAAAATGCCGCATATCCCAAACGAGTGGGATATACAAAACAACAAACTAAACAAAGAGTACGAAATCAAAACACTTGTATTTTGCTATACAACATGCTTCACTATTCCATTATACGTATGTATCACAAAATAACCACTCTTTTACATGCTTTACAGTAATCATTTTATGTAGACTTTAATTTATGATGGCGCTACTTAACACAGTGACAAATCGATTCAACTCACAATAATGTCATTAATATTAACAGTAAGAAACTGAAATCATAACATAATACTAATATAACACAATACTAATATAATGTCATGTAATAGAGTAGTTACGGGAAAATTACTCTTACTCCTTCTATTTTTTCTGACTTCTGCGACGTAAATCCCAGCGCGGCGTATTTGCCGGAGTTACCCTATATTTGTACTTTTTAACAGAAACAATTATGTTTGTCTATAATCTACATACATAAATCAGAGGAATACATGATTACCGATTATATATAACATTCTTATAATATTTACTTCATACTAAGCGAGATTGATGATATTAATACTGCGATTGTGAGCAAACTATAATTTTTATATATATTATCTTTGTAATAATTCCACTCTTAGTAAAAGCAGTTTAAATCTCTAAGTTTACGTTAGCTTTTTACATAAAAACTAAAATTTCATATTCTTAAAGAAAACTTAAATACTACAAGTTATCATAAAAAATTGCACAAGGCTCTTAATGGAATGTTAATGATGCCAATGATGTTATTTCTTCATCAAGAGGACTTAGTTCATTAGTTTTCTCTGTCAACAGTTTTGTCTTCTTAGCCTTCAATTCTAAAATTTTTTGGTACAAGGATCTTTTTTGAGCAATCTTTGTATTTTCTTGTTCTTTCTCAGAGCGCTGCTTTTCCAATGCTTTACCATACATATCCCTCGCATTTCGGTAAGATAAAATCATGTTTTTATCTATTACAAGTTTAGTGAGACCACCAGCAGCCTTAAGGCCATCATAAACTTGTCTTTGAGATATTAGAAACCTAGGTAGTTGATTTTCAATAATACATTCCTTGTTTATTGAAAATTCTCTTTCCACAAATACTTGACCATGACTCAAAATAAGAATCTTTTTCACAAAGACATAAAAATTCTGGAAATTATCTTGACCTTCAAGCAAGTCTCTCCAGAAATGATCAATTCTTTGATTTTCCCTAACGAACTGCTTGCATAAATCAATTACTTCTTTCTTATGACAAAGAATATTAAATTCTTTCTCAATTTTATCACAGGTCTGACTAGTAAACCAATTTCTTGCGGAAAACAATTGTACAGCATTAGAAAGCCTATCAAGTCAGTAGTAGCGCAAACCGTGAGAGCACATGAGGACACGTAACTAAAATTCTGTGGCTGTGATGTACACATATTTCAAACTTCTTTACAGCCATTTTATTTTTCCACAAAATTTTGCTAAATTTCCTGACTTTTCCCCGACTTCCCTGACTCGTGGCAACCTTGATATCTGAGATGTGCTGCTAACCTAACATAAGTCAGCACAACCTTCGAAGTCCTGGACACAATGATATTAAGGTGCATTCAAATGCAAGTGTCAAGCAGCGGAAGCAGCAACCAATCAACGGAACGATACGGACAGTGGCGTAAAAAATATTTTTTACGCTATTGTCTGTATCGTCTCACTGATTAGTTGCTGCTTTTGTTGCTTGATGCTTGCATCTGAATGCACCTTACTTTACTCTTATGCGCGATCTTTGGCGTTCGCCTTTTATGTCTATAATTCGGCTTTGTAATTCTTCGACGTCGACAATATTGTATATTTGAGTTGTGCTAGCCCAGCACAAGTCAGCACAACCCTCATATATTCGCTGGCACAACGATATTAAGGGCACTTTACTCTTACGCGTGGCCCTTAGCGCTTGGATTCTCTGTCTATAGTTCGGATTTTGTAATTATCTGATGAGAAGAGAATATATTGAATGAATTATAATAGGGGTGAGAGAACATGGATTGATAAGTAAATAAAAAAAAATTTTTAATAGACATTATTACATTCAAATAAAAGACTACGAGTCGAAACAAGCTGATAATTGTTAATAATTAACGCTTAATATTTAATCATTAAGTAATACAATAAATAAACATTTCTACCCTTATCGGGTCATCTTCAGTATCATAATAAAAACAATTTAAAATCAGAAATAAACATTAACTCGAGAATAATCAGTAAATTAACATACTATTAAACAATTGTTTAAAATCATTTCTCTACGTTTCCAGTAGAGCAGTAATTTCTCCGAGATTTATTTTCCAGATGATATACGATGTTAATGTGATCCATACAGGCCCTGTTGCAATTGCATGACAAATTTTCAATGTCATATCGACTTACACAGATCGACTGATATTGATTTTTGTAACTTTTACCATATAAAAACTAGTAGTCCACCATTTCTCAATTGCAATCGGTTCACAAACCATAAAGATATTAATATTGGAATAAGTCCATTGCCACAAGATAAAAATCGTTATATTTAAAAGACGATACAAGCAATTTGCTTTGAAGATTGTGTTAACTTGTGCTAGGTTAGCATATCTTAGGAATGCAATTTTATTGAATAACTGACACTGAATGTAAGTAATTTTTATTCCGAATTGTCAAAAATTATTTTTTATCATAATTTCTATTATTGTCATTATTTGAAGGTACCACTTTAGCACAATATTAGCACAATTTAGCACAATCTAGCATCACAGTATATAGTAGCGCAACTCCCCAGATTTCAATGTGCACAAAATTGAACTGCACATGCGCAAACTAATAGCGTTTTCCCTTGGGATAAAATGGGTGCAGCCTCGCACTGCACTAGTTGCGTGTAAACGCTATTGCATTAGAGTGGTACACACCATGGTGTACACTACTTCATAATTGCGCTAAAACCCTGTTCGCACTCGACTTCCATTTTCAGTTTTAAATATCACATTGGCTCTACAGCATCCCTTTGAGACGATGTAACAAAATCCCACTTCGTGCATAAAATTTGCACTACACCGTAACTATGGAAACACGATACATTGCTTGAGTGTTACATTGGTGGACGATAGTGTAGCCAAGAGAAAACGCTATAAAAAGATAACCAGTCACGTAACTGACTTTCTATTGCACTTCTTTCTATTTCGCTATAGCGCTTTCTTCTTTAAATGTCATTAAATGCCCAATAGCCAGCAGACATAATAGAAGTGAATTTGAAGGGAAAAATACGAACAGTGTTATGTCCAGTTATGCAAGATGTATTAAAGAAAATGAAAAAGTGTCCAGTTTTCAGTGAATAGTGACAAAGTGATATTAGTTATACAATAGACAGAAGGATAAGTTTATACAGAGTGTTAAAAAAAAACATTCAGCATTTATATGATGGATAGTACATATCACAATGAATAAAAAAAAACCTTAGAGTGAACATAGGTCGAAAGCTCAACTTAGTAAAATGTAAACATTTTTGTATGTAGCATCATGAATGACTTACTAGCTTCTACATGTCGCATACGATATTTACCTCAGTGTTTATAAATTGCGTTCTATATGTCCTCATTCAATTTCCATACATACTTCATATGCTAAGCATGTATGAAAATGAAAGGACATGTGGAACATCTTCTGTAAATATAGGAAGTAAGTTATTCATGATGCTAACAAACAAAAATGTTTATATCTCAGAAATAGTTGAGCTTCCAACCTATGTACACTAAGATTTTTTTACTCACAATCAGTATGGTGTGTACTATCTGCCATATAAATATCGAATGGTTTTTTTAACATCCTGTATATTTAGTACACAGTTATAATTGTGCATATACATACTTGTAAAAGCATATTTATGTCTTTTGAAATCAACTGTCTTTTTAATACAAAAATATTTTTGTCATAGTATACAAATGTACTTTCTATTTAATAAGTCAAACTAATCAAGACTCCTTACAAATCAAACAATCGGAAAGAGTAAGGGCACTAGGAGTCAGGCGCAGAAGACGTCGCGCAAATAATACACTTATAAAGAGTGAAACTTCTTTATTCACTAAACGCGCTTACATGTTTCGGCTCACTTTTTGAGCCTTCCTCAGAGCAAACACAAACTAACATAAATAAACTAAAAGTTATCCTGTCATGGTCAGCTCCCCTAAATCGAGAATTTAAATGCTGAGATTAACCAAAAAAGAAAAAGAAAAAAAAATGAAAAAGGGGAAATGTTGAAAATGTTGAATTAGAAAATATGGAAACTAATTTATCAAAAAACTTTAAGAATATAATTAATTATCCCGCAAATAAGGACGCTCACCACGGTTACAAAGCACCATATCGCAAACATTACCATGAATAATTTAAGAACTGGTTCCTGATATGTTAGCCAGTCGATATCAGACACAGTGAGTCAATTTTTTTTTAGTTATTAGATAGTATTTTTTCGAGATAACAAATGAAACAATGTTAAAACGTTAGTCAATTCCAAAAAAAATGTAAGTTGTAAAGTGATCAGAAATTTCGTCAGAAGGACTCGTTACTGTGCACAAACGACACTGACTGACAAGACGTAATAACAACTCGAACTTTTATAGTTTATCTATAATCGGGAGGTAGGCCTTCGGAAGCCCCTCCATATCCGTCTGCAGGTTGAGTCCATGCGTTTGTCTTCTGATGAATATCATCTCCGAAATCTCTTCCTCTAGTGAGGTTCCTCGTCCAATATTGCAACGCTGTCCCAGTCAAAATCATGTCCCTCTTGCAACCGATGTTCCGTTATAACATTGCGAGCAGACGTGTTCCATCGGATGTGGTCCTTATGTTCCGTGATTCTTGACTTCAGTTGTCTACACGTTTGTCCCACAAAACTCGTGCGTCGCAGCTCTTACACGAAATCTTATAAACAACCTTTGACTTCTTATCACGCGGTAAGAGGTCCTTGTGCACCCTAATAAATTCTCGCAATTTATTAACACTATAAAATGACACCCTTATATGCTCGCTATTCAATCTATTAAACTTCTCAGTAATACCACGAACAAAAGGGACAGTGAACCACGAAGGCTGTACTACATCAACGCTATTATCTCTAACAATCCTCTTCCTATTACTAGCCAAATAATATTCTTCAAATGGTTAATATTCTCAAATATAAAATTGAAAGGATAATCATTCTCTAACAATACTTTAATTACAAAACACAAATTATCAGAATGGAATTTAGGATTCGAAAGCAAAAACACCCTATCAACTAATCTCGCGATTGTACCTATTTTTTGAGAAATCGCGTGCTGTGACCAAAAGTTCAAATATCTACCCGAAAAGGTTGGCTTGTGGTACCAATCAAACTCTATCAACTCATTATCCCTAATCACTGTAATATCACAAAAATTCAATCTATCAACCCCCACCTCCATAGTAAACTGAAGCCTAGGATGCTGAGAATTAAAGACATCAAGAATGGAACTAACCGAAGAACCAGGCGCTGCCATGATTATTCATCGACATACCTATAGTAAAGAGCCAACGGAAACTGAATCAAAAACAAAGCTGTACTCTCCAATTTACGCATAACTAGATTCGCGATGACGGGAGACAACGGGGAGCTCATGGGAGTACCATAATTCTGTTTATAAATAACACTACCAAACATAAAGAAAGTAGAATCTAAAATAAACTGACCCGCCTTGATGAATTCCTTCTTCCGTAAACAACGTCTAGAAATAAATCGCCAATGGTCTTGGATACAGTCCATCGCATAGTCAATGGGAACGTTAGTGAAGAGGATAACAACATCCAGTGACATTAACTGAAATTCATAACTCAACCGCCTACCATCAAGTTCCTTAACAAGTTTAAAATTATTATCGATATGACTATCCGCCTTAGGAATTGTTGTAATGATAATACTATGAAGAAACACTGCTAACGAATATAAAGGGCTGTTTATCCAAGGAACTATTATACGAAAGGGGCAGTCCTGCTTATGTATCTTCGGAAGAGCGTAGGCCATCGGAAGTATCCCGTCATTACATAACAAACCTCTATATGTGGAATCAGATATAAACTTCTTTTCCTTCCACTTAACTAATAAGGCGCGTAAGCCCGTAACCATTCGCCTTGTCGGATCCCTTACAACTACCTGATAAGTATTAACACCTTGAAGCATTTCGTTTACCTGGGAAATGTACATTTGTCTATTCAATGCTACCGTCACATTCCCCTTATCCGCGCGAGTAAAAATCACCTTATCGTTCATATCCCTTAAAAAAACCCTAGTATCTTTCGCTAACTGTGACAAACTCCTATCTACTTCCGTACAATGTAGGGACCAAGAAGCTAAGTTATTTAACACAGGAAGTGAGTGGTTCGAGATCGGAATCCGCTCATCTATGGGCAACTTATAAATATTACTTTCAATACACTTAATAAGATCGACCGTTAAATTTAATCTATTGTTAGAAGGTAAGGCAAAGTTCTCTACCAATAGCAAAAAGTTCTGTATATTAGGAGGTATGGAAACGGTTGACAGATTCACGAACCAGCCATTTTTTTGTGAGGTAAATTAATGAGAAGGAATCAGTGGAAGAAAGGACTGAAGATCTATCTGTATTTCTCTAACTGCATTTCTCTAATTGTATTTCTCAACATTTGGATTCTGCACGTTAGGTACAACGGTAATCTGACACTAGCACTACTCTCCAACACTCCATCCCTGCCATGATCAATATCAACTGCGGGCCCTCTCGTCTGATAATAACGAATATGCCTGATATTTTTAATATTATTATTAAGTAATTCTTTCCTCTGTTTCGACAACAGCCAGCACACACACAACACTTCGAAACAATCGTATTCTATTCGCGCAGAAAGAAAAGGTATGAAGATCTCCCCTGTTTATCAAAAAAGACGTCATAAATATGAATATTTGTTATCTCGAAAAAATACTAGCTAATAACTAAAAGAAAAAGTGACTCATTGTGTCTGATACCGACTGGCCAACATATCAGGAACCGGTTCGTGAATTATTCATGCTAATGGTGCTTTGTAATCGTGGTGAGCGTCCTTATTTGCGGGATAATTAATTATATTCTTAAAGTTTTTTGATAAATTAGTTTCCATATTTTCTAATTCGACAATTTCAATATTTCCCCTTTTTCATTTTTCCTCTCTTTTTCTTTTTTGGTTAGTCCCAGCATATAAATCCTCGATGTAGGGGAGCTGACCATGACAGGATAACTTTTAGTTTATATATGTTAGTTTGTGTTGGCTCTGAGGAAGGCTCAAAAAGTGTGCCGAAACATGTAAGCGCGTTTAGTGAATAAAGAAGTTTCATTCTTTATAAGTGTATTATTTGCGCAACATCTTCTACGCCTGACTCCTAGTTCCCTTACTCTTTCCAATTCTTTGATTTGTAAGGAGTCTTGATTAGTTTGATTTATTAACGGAATTTTTATATGCAGGCTGTAAATATGCGCCCACCTCGATATTCTTCCTTTTTTCAATTTGTTTGTTCCGTTTTTGGATCGGAAACAGTTACATTACTGAAATCATGGATTAAGTTCCGTATTTGTTTAATTAAAAGTCTTTTACACGCTAGATTCTTAAGATACTATATCGCAAACAATATTGTCCCGCCTCACTTGCATCGGCTACATAGGTTTAGCTTGGAATTTTTTGGGAACAGTTCAGTTAAAAAATTTGAATATATTAGACATAAATGTGTATTGAATATTTTGAAGTTACAATTAAATGATACTTAAAGGAAAATGGATTCTACTCGGGTACAGCTTTTTCGATTTGCACGTGCTTTTTTCCGTTGCCTTCCTATTCATATTTGTGATACCTTTTTTGATAAACAGTGGAGATCTTCACACCTTTTTTCTTCTTGCGCGAAAGCAGTAGGATTGATTCGAAGCGTTGCTGGCTGTTATCGAAACAGTGGGAAGAATTACTTAATAATAACATTAAAAATATCAGTCCTATTCTTTATTATCAGAAGACAATGCCCGCAGTTGATATTGATCATGGCAGGGATGGAATGTTGGAGAGTAGTGCTAGTGTCAGATTACCGTTGTACCCTAACGTGCAGAATCCAAATGTTGAGACAGTTAGAGAAATACAGATAGATCTTCAGTCCTTTCTTCCACTGATTCCTTCTCATTCATTTGCCTCACAAAAAAATGGCTGGGTCGTGAATCTGTCAACTGTTTCCATACCTCCTAATATACAGAACTTTTTGCTATTGGGAGAGAACTTTGCCTTACCTTCTAACAATAGATTAAATTTAACGTCGATCTTATTAAGTGTATTGAAAGTAATATTTATAAATTGCCTATTGATGAGCGGATTCCGATCTCGAACCACTAACTTCCTGTGTTAAATAACTTAGCTTCTTGGTCCCTACATTGTACGGAAGTAGATAGGAGATTGTCACAGTTAGAGAAAGATACTAGGGTTTTTTTAAGGGATATGAACGATAGGGTGATTTTTACTCGCGCGGATAAGGGGAATGTGACGGTAGCATTGGATAGATAAATGTACATTTCCAAGGTAAATGAAATGCTTCAAGATGTTAATACTTATGAGGTAGTTGTAAGGGATCCGACAAGGCGAATGGTTACGGGCTTACGCGCCTTATTAGTTAGGTGGACGAAAAAGAAGTATATATCTGATTCCACATATAGAGGTTTGTTATGTAATGACGGGATACTTTAAGCCAAAAAAGCTACCTGGAGTATACTGCAGATGCAGAAGGGACTCTTTATGGTCCAGGAATAGATGATACTATGTAAGTTCGAAAAAAAAAATGTTATTCATGAAAAAACTAAACCTGAATCTTTAACTGCGATTATCTCGGAATTTTGTTTTTTCAAAAGTATCGTTGCGGTGAGCATGATTTCTCGAAAACCATTTCACCGATCGATTTAAATCTTTGTCGTGTTTATTTCTAATTACAATGGCTCCCTCGTGAACGAAGGAATTTTTATTTGCACAAAAATTAACATTTTTATGGTCAAAAACCTGATTTTTTTTTACACCAAAAATCGAACTTTTTGGAAAAATCGTTACCATTTTTTTAAAAACACAAATTTCGGTAAACCCTTCGTTCACGAGGTCCTCATAGGAATATATTAACAAAATCTATTTGATTTTTTGATTTCAGATGAGTTGTTCCAGAGTTATCATGCTCACCGCAAGGGTCGCTGAAAAAAATTTATTTTTGCAAGACGGCTATATTTTCTTTATTTTTATACATTTAGACTCAAAAAAATTATTATAAGTACTTCAATGTATATACTATTAGATGCCATGAAGCACATTTCAATAAATGTTTGTCTATACTGCTAAAAAAAATCGTGAAAATCATCTTATTTTCCGCATCCCAACTGAGTATAACCCCTTAAAACAATTCCTACGGCGGATAGTCATATCGATAATAGTTTTAAACTTGTTAAGGAACTTGATGGTAGGCGGTTGAGTTATGAATTTCAATTAATGTCACTGGATGTTGTTATCCTCTTCACTAACGTTCCCATTGACTATGCGATGGACTGTATCCAAGACTATTGGTGATTTATTTCTAGACATTGTTGTTTACCAAAGGAGAAATTCATCAAAGCGGTTCAGTTTATTTTAGATTTTACTTTCTTTGTGTTTGATAGTGTTATTTATAAACAGAATTATGGTACTCCCATGAGCTTCCCGTTGTCTCCCGTCATCGCGAATCTAGTTATGCGTAAATTGGATAGTACAGCTTTGTCTTTGATTCAGTTTCCGTTGGCCCTTTACTATAGGCATGTTGATGATATAATCATGGCAGCGTCTGTTTCTTCGGTTAGTTCCATTCTTGATGTCTTTAATTCTCAGCATCCTAGGCTTCAGTTTACTATGGAGGTGGGGGTTGATAGATTGAATTTTTTGGATATTACAGTGATTAGGGATAATGAGTTGATAGAGTTTGATTGGTACCACAAGCCAACCTTTTCGGGTAGATATTTGAACTTTTGGTCACAGCACGCGGTTTCTCAAAAAATAGGTACAATCGCGAGATTAGTTGATAGGGTGATTTTGCTTTCGAATCCTAAATTCCACTTTGATAATTTGTGTTTCGTAATTAAACTATTGTTAGAGAATGATTATCCTTTGAGTTTTATATTTGAGAATATTAACAACCGTTTGAAGAATATTATTATGGCTAGTAATAGGAAGAGGGTTGTTAGTGATAATAGCGTTGATGTAGTACAGCCTTCGTGGTTCACTGTCCCTTTCATTCGTGGTATTACTGAGAAGTTTAATAGATTGAATAGCGAGCATATGAGGGTGTCATTTTATAGTGTTAATAAATTGCAAGAGTTTATTAGGGTGCATAAGGACCTTACCGCGTGCTAAGAAGTCAAAGGTTGTTTGTAAGATTTCGTGTAAGAGCTGCGACGCGCGAGTTTTGTGGTACAGACGTATAGACAACTGAAGTCAAGAATCACGGAACGCAAAGACCACATCCGATGGAACACGTCTGCTCGCAATGTTGTAACGGTACATCAATTGCAAGAGGGACATGATTTTGACTGGGACAGCGTTGCAATATTGGACGAGGAACCTCACTACAGGAAGAGACTGATTTCGGGGATGATATACTTCAGAAGACAAACGCATGGACTCAACCTGCAGACGGATATGGAGGAGCTTCCGAAGGCCTACCTCCCGATTATAGATAAACTGTAAAAGCTCGAGTTGTTGTTACGTCTTGTCAGTCAGTGTCGTTTGTGCGCAGTATCGAGTCCTTCTGACGAAAGGACCCCGCACAAAATCATAGGATTTTGGCCCTCGGTTAAATTGGCTGAAATTTTAGTATGTTATAGTTCTTGACCCACTGATCAAAAGTGTCCATAGGCACAAAGCTTGATCATGACTAGTTTTTTTGTTATAACCGTTTAAAATTTTATTTTGTTAATGCCTCAAAAAAGCAAGTTTCTGTAATAAATCAAGAGATTTTAGATAACAATATGCTAACCACTCTCACCACCCCCACCCTCACTCCCACTTCTACCCCCACTCCTACCCCTATTCCCACACACTTATGTCCGCGGGTGCATTTTTATATTATAAAGGTGCATAAAAATCGAAGTTTCATGTGTGTGCGTGCGTGCGCGCGCGCGCGCGCGCTGTTATGTATGCATCAATGGTACATGTATGATTTTAGATTTTCGCCCGTTCTCAGAATTATCCGGAATAAATGACGTGGACGTAACGGGCGTTTTACTCCTTTGGGGTGCTTGATTTTCGTGAGTCCCCTTGCCTCTTACGTTTGGGGTGCTTGATTTTCGTGAGTCCCCTTGTCTCTCACGAATTTGAACTTGTATTTCAATTATCTATAACTTCTATATTATTATTGAGATCTTCTTGATCTGCTCTATCAGCTGCATTCATTGTTGTATGCAACAAACTTCTATCGGGATATTTAATATGTGGTTGATGGCGTGCATACCCCAGATACCACAAATTACTTGCAACGTGTGCACAAGTACCAAGCGTTCTTGCTCCAGATTAACATGTACAATAATATCCACTAATAACGTTGTTATCTTCTTCCGTAATGTCTTCTTGGTTAATGTAGGCTATAAAAACTTGATGTTTTGTAGCATTACGAAAGAACGGGCGAAAATCTAAAATCATAAATGTACCATTATGCATACACAACAGACGCGCGCGCGCGCACGCACGCACGCGTGATTTATTACAGAAACTAGCTTTTTTGAGGCATTAACAAAATAAAACTTTAAACGGCTATAACAAAAAAACTAGTCATGATCAAGCTTTGTACCTATGGATACTTTTGATTAGTGGGTCAAGAACTATAACATACTAAAATTTCAGCCAATTTCACCGAGGGCCAAAATCCTATGATTTTGTGCGGGGTCCTTTCTGATCACTTTACAACTTACATTTTTTTTGGAATTGACTAACGTTTTAATGTTGTTTCATTTATTATCTCGAAAAAATACTAGCTAATTACTAAAAAAAAATGAGTCACTGTGTCTGATACCGACTGGCTAACATATCAGGAACCGGTTCTTGTATTATTCATGATAATGTTTGCGTTATGGTGCTTTGTAACCGTGGTGAGCATCCTTATTTGCGGGATAATTACACAGGCCTGCATGGTTTTGTTGATTGGGATTTAACTATGTTTTCGTACGTAATTTTTCGCGCTGAATCCGAATCCGGCGGCAGAATTGCTCTATTACGTCAGGTTTTTGAGAAAAGTGAGGTTAAAGGTGTCAAAATTGACGTTTTTTGATATATTTATGATTTTTTTGCTAGCGAAGTAAATTTTTTTTTCTACTTTCGTTTACGCCATCTGAAAGTGTCAACATTTATCTTCAAAATACATTTTTTTAAACGCCGTACGTTTTTTTTTCACCGAGATAATCTCTGTGTAGTCACACAAAGAAAAACATTTTTGACACAAAATGTTTGTGTGATTACGCAGAGATTAACTGTGTTTTCTTACGTAATTTTTCGCGCTGAATCCGAATCCGGCGGCAGAATTACTCTATCACGTCAGGTTTTTGAGAAAAGTGAGGTTAAAGGTGTCAAAATTGACGTTTTTTGACATATTTGTGATTTTTTTGCTAGCGAAGTAAATTTTTTTTTCTACTTTCGTTTACGCCATCTGAAAGTGTCAACATTTATCTTCAAAATATATTTTTTTTAACGCCGTACGTTTTTTTTTCACCGAGATAATCTCTGTGTAGTCACACAAAGAAAAACATTTTTGACACAAAATGTTTGTGTGATTACGCAGAGATTAACTGTGTTTTCTTACGTAATTTTTCGCGCTGAATCCGAATCCGGCGGCAGAATTACTCTATCACGTCAGGTTTTTGAGAAAAGTGAGGTTAAAGGTGTCAAAATTAACGTTTTTTGACATATTTGTAATTTTTTTGCTAGCGAAGTAAATTTTTTTCTTCTTTCGTTTACGCCATCTGAAAGTGTCAACATTTATCTTCAAAATATATTTTTTTTAACGCCGTACGTTTTTTTTTC
>NW_017296140.1:4607-11023 GCF_001594075.2 Trachymyrmex cornetzi | reverse complement strand
CCCAAAACAGCCAAATAAGCCATTTTCAGCCATATTTGAAATTCAATTAAAAATTGATAAAATTTTTGTCGTCTTAATGCATCGATGGTATCATTTACTACTATACAGCCCCTTCAAAATCCATTTTGGACCGTCCCAAAGCGTTTTTTTTTCCGGAGATATAACAATTCGAATTTCGATAAATTGTATCTCGTAGACGCGTAATCTGTAAGGCAAAGTTGGTGACTCCCCGGCCAATGAAGGCAAGGTGGATAACTCCCCGGCCAATGAAGGCAAGGTGGATGACGGGGGCCAAATGTGTATCAATGGCTTGGAGTATAACAATTCTCGCACATTTAAAAATATTCTGTGACAAAATATAAAAGAATAAGCTAATCTGTCCAGAAATACCGTTTGTTCTAATACAACGGTATAGAGATTAGGCTTCTACGAGATACAATTTATCGAAATTCGAATTGCTATATCTCCGGAAAAAAAATCGCTTTGGGACGGTCCAAAATGGATTTTGAAGGGGCTGTATAGTAGTAAATGATACCATCGATGGATTAGACGACAAAAATTTTATCAATTTTTAATTGAATTTCAAATATGGCTGAAAATGGCTTATTTGGCTGTTTTGGGTTAAGATTTCTCGAAATCTCGACGTGATAGAGCAATTCTGCAGCCGGATTCGGATTCAGCGCGAAAAATTACGTAAGAAAACATAGTTAATCTCTGCGTAATCACACAAACATTTTGTGTCAAAAATGTTTTTCTTTGTGTGACTACACAGAGATTATCTCGGTGAAAAAAAAACGTACGGCGTTAAAAAAAATATATTTTGAAGATAAATGTTGACACTTTCAGATGGCGTAAACGAAAGTAGAAAAAAAATTCACTTCGCTAGCAAAAAAATCATAAATATGTGAAAAAACGTCAATTTTGACACCTTTAACCTCACTTTTCTCAAAAACCTGACGTAATAGAGCAATTCTGCCGCCGGATTCGGATTCAGCGCGAAAAATTACGTAAAAAAACATAGTTAAATCCCAATCAACTTTCAACACCTCCAATTTTGTAGGTCTGTGTAAATTATATTCTTAAAGTTTTTTGATAAATTAATTTCTATATTTTCTAATTCGACATTTTCAATATTTCCCCTATTTCATTTTTCTTTTCTTTTTCTTTTTTGGTTAATCCCAGCATTTAAATTCTCGATGTAGGGGAGCTGACCATGACAGGATAACTTTTAGTTTATTTATGTTAGTTTGTGCTTGCTCTGAGCAAGGCTCAAAAAGTGAACCAAAACATGTAAGCGCGTTTAGTGAATAAAGAAGTTTCACTCTTTATAAGTGTATTATTTGCGCGACGTCTTCTGCGCCTGACTTCTAGTGTCCTTACTCTTTCCAATGCTTTACTTTCTATTTATTAATTTTCTTATGAATTTATATTTTTTGTAAATTCATAATATTTTATAGATTTAAAAAATATTTTCCGATTATTTGTTCAAATAACATTTAAAATAAATATATGTTTATCCTGTATATTATTAACATTTTTTCATTATTGTTTTCTATTGATGCATATATGATATATATTTCCTTCTTATTAATTAGTGTTTATAATTTTCCATATGTGTCTTTATTAGTTTCAAAATTTTATATTTTTTATTGTCTATGCAGTATATTTTGTATAATTATGAGATATTTATTTATATCATTTTTTATGAAATATAATTGGCGAATGAGAGTCAAGCGCCTGACTCTCATTCGCCCATTATATTTCATATTATTTTTAAATTTGGAGAGTACGTTAATTATAATTATATTATTTTTATTAAATTTATATTTGATTTCAAATGTTATGTCTAGTGCATATATAAATTAGAAAAGAAGAGGAAATGATAAAAGGGAAAGAAAATGGAATAGAAGATTAGTGTGAGATAAAGAGGTTGATTGTGAAAAGTAAAAATTACAAAAGTGAGTAAATTCATTATATTTATAATTTTAACATCTATTAAGCTGGCACAGCCACTTCAGCACAATCAAACGCGACCAATACTACATCTTTTGTTAATTTTTAAAAATTAAAAAAATGTTTGTTGTTAAATCCATCAACGGTATCATTTACTACTATACGGCCCCTTCAAAATTCGTTTTAAACCATCTCAAAGCAATTTTTTCTTCCGGAGATATACCAATTCGAAGTTTGATAAATTGTACCTCGTAGGAGCCTAGTCTCTAAGGCAAAGTGGATGACTCTCCAGCCAGTTAAGTTGCTTTTACAATAATTTATGAAAAGTTCTTTTTTAATTTAATTTTAAATATAGTTTGAAATATTGAAAACTGCTTTTTTGGCAGTTTCAGATTAAAATATCTCGAAATCTTGACGTGATAGAGCAATTCTGCAGCCGGATTCGGATTCAGCGCAAAAAATTACATAAGAAAACATTGTCAAATCTCAATCAACTTTTAACACCTCCAATTTTGCAGGCCTGTGTAACCGAACTAAAACCACAATCAATTGTTGCAATAAATATTATCATATACCTTGATAATGGAATTGAGGTAATATTTTTCGCAGCAAATTTTTTACAATTTTTCAAGGATGTTAGATGGAGGGGTGGGGGAATAATAGATGCTAGTGAGCAGCAGTATTGTTAAATTGTTTACCAATTTGATATCGTGATATTTGCTCTTCTTAATTCAAAATAATAATTGCGTTTAAAGTTCAAAAGTAAATTGAACAAGTGGAAACAGATATATATTAGGTGTTAATCTTAATTCCTTCCGTTTTTCGTCTTCAAAATTGATTTGTTTCGAAGGGTAGATGAATGGATACCTTAATCAAAGTAATTTCCTCCATTTTCTACTTTATTACTAATTAATAATACTTTATTAATAATACTTTGATTAAGGTATTTCCCTTCGAAACAAATCAATTTTGTAGACGAAAAACGGCAGGAATTAAGTTTAACATCTAATAAATCACTTAAGAAAATTGATTGCTGTATAATCCGCGATGATTGTTATTTGGCCTTTTCTTGTGTTTTAATTGTGAAATATTAATATCATATTTTTACTTTTATTTTTCTCCATGTCACACTCTTCGGTGCTTGCTGTATCAAGTGACATTAATAAATTATTTCCTTTCTCAGCATCAATAATTTTTAATTTTCTACGAATATAATCTAAATGAATTTTTAGGAAGGCATCTCATAGGGACACTGTAATTTTTAAAAATACAATTTTTTACTTTATTAAATTCCCCTTCGACACTTGCGCTAGATGTCGGCACTCGTCCGTAACCGAAATTATCACGGCACAAGTTTGACCATAAAGGGATTATCGCAACGTCTCGTAACAAACGTTTTGCCAATGCTGAAAAATAACGGGCATTACCTCGATCGCCGACTTCGTTTATTGTTTGGTCACTTGTTTATTTATTTCTGTGCCTCACCTTGACCATTATCTCTTGTACCTCGTTAATTGAGGTTTCATTTTCTTCATCAACAATTTCATTCGTATCTGAGTCTTCTAAGTTCATAGTCTATCTAGGGTATCTACATTACATAAAATAATAATGAAATATTATATGATAACCATATAAATGGATAACATTCAGCGATAAATTCATAAAAAGACATTTAAACTTAAATAATTTTTTATGTAATATTTCTAATGACTTAACTAATCTAGAGAAGGCTTAGATGAATGGGACATAATAAGAATGGAAGAAAGCTTCAGTCAAGTTTCTTGAATGGGTATACGGAAGAAAGGAGGAAATATGGAAGATCACGAAAATGACGGATGAATGATGCTTACTCGAAGAAGAGGACTCATCAAGTATCGGAAAAATAAACGAATAATAAATTGTGTGTAATAATTTCAGGAGAACTACTAGTTATAGTATATAGACGAAACTATTACATTTGTCGCGACTTTAATTAATACTTTCCTGAATTTAAATCGAGACGAAAATCTTAATAAAATGTTCCTATGTT
Source organism: Trachymyrmex cornetzi (assembly GCF_001594075.2). Taxonomy (NCBI): domain Eukaryota; kingdom Metazoa; phylum Arthropoda; class Insecta; order Hymenoptera; family Formicidae; genus Trachymyrmex; species Trachymyrmex cornetzi. The sequence goes on along the minus strand of NW_017296140.1, from coordinate 7,041 downwards.
AGGATTTTCGTCTTCATTTGAGCTTAAAAAATTGTCATATTAATTAAAATCGTGAAAAGTGAGACATTGTATTCAACAAATTGTACATTCAGAATTATAGACTTATATGTCGGTTTGTGTATAAAAAAATTAGTAAGAGAGAACAATAACGAAGAAATAAGTACCTGTTATAATCGATTTCTATTTTCTCTTCTTTCTTTCACAAATCACTCGTTTCTTTATCATCCTTCAGTGCACCTTCTGTTTCTGAACGTGCAATTGTAAGCAATGCTTTTAATATTGCTTTAAAATATTTTTTTCGTAATAAAATCTTCCCACAATTCGAATCGAAAAGTTTTCCAAATTCTATGTAACATTTTTTTTCTTTCTGCATGTAACGGAATCAATGTGCTTTCTAAATTTATTTTATTTTCAGATTTGGTTATAACATAAACTTTATTTTATGAGTTCCCTAGAGCATTATAGTCTAGTGGGAATTAAGACGCCTAGGGCTATATCGATCGAGTGTTTGAGGAATACCTAGGTTACCAGAGGGAGCAACGCTCGATAACTCGTATCGATCGAGATAGAGAGTCGTGGAAAGAGAAGATGGACGGTCGGTTAATTTTGTAACGCCATAGAAGGGAGAGAACGTATACTCGAGCAAGAGAATGTCATACCGTTGTAATGTTTTTGTACACTAATAAACTCAATCACAGTAAGAAGAGTGTTCATCAGTAAATTTCACAAATCCACAACACTGCACGTTTGTAAGATTTGAAAACAATTAAATCATTAAATTCATTATTTGACACCGTTATTATAAAATTTACAGGTTCTATATTTTCCTCATATCGTGATGCAGAACTATTCAGAAACGTGTTACTCGTATTAACAGTGTCTGTATTTGCATCTTGTAAGCGACCAAGAAGTTTATCACGTACACCGTGCACATTATTCATAACCACGGTATAAATTAAGGTGGACTTTATTTTACAACCTAAAGAAGTTGCTATATCGGACCAAATCGTATCATTTTTTAAAACCACTTTGTCCGATAGAATTACGTGATCTTTGTACGCCACAAAACTGTTCACAAAATTTTCTCTTCGAACTTTATGTGGGCGACCTTTATTACGATACATTTATTACGATATATTATAAAAAAAATTTGGGACGATGTAAAATTAAAATTGGATTTTATTTTCGTTTACAGCAAGCACCGAAGAGTGTGACATGGAGAAAAATAAAAGTAAAAATATGATATTAATATTTCACAAGAAAGGGCCAAATAACAGTCATCGCGGATTATACAGCAATCAATAATTTTCTTAAGTGATTTATATATATATATGTATATATCTGTTTCTACTTGTTCAATTTACGCGCCATTACTTTTGAACTTTAAACGCAATTATTAATTTGAATTAGGAAGAGCAAATATCACGATATCAAATTGATGAACAATTTAACAATACTGCTGCTCACCAGCATTTATTATTCCCCCACCCCCCATCTAACATCCTTGAAAAATTGTAAAGAATTTGCTGCGAAAAATATTACCTCAATTCCATTATCAAGGTATATGATATTTATTGCAACAACTGATTATGGTTTTAGTTCGATTACACAGGTCTGCAAAATTGGAGGTGTTAAAAGTTGATTGAGATTTAATAATGTTTTCTTATGTAATTTTTTGCACTGAATCCGAATCCGGCTGCAGAATTGCTCTATCACGTCAAGATTTCGAGATATTTTAATCTGAAACTGTCAAAAAAGCCGTTTTCAACTATACTTAAACCATTTGGATTGGAATAGGAAGATCCTTCAATAAGTATATGTATACTTAGGTTTCATTGTATAAAAATTAAAGATAGTACTATTTGGATTAAGTAAATAATAAATAAAGATAGTATCACTTGAGTTTTACTTTTCATTTTGATAGTAGAATTTAACTTGGCGCCACAGTTGTTGATATCAAATCGTACAAATAATACATACCATTAGATTAATATTCATTATTTATTTAATTTGGCATGGTATAAAGAAGTGGGATTTAACTTGGCGCCAGTTCTTGATATCAAATGTTTTATAGGGATAATACATAAAATTTTTTTGATAAAATTTTGATAAAATTTTGATGAATTTAACTTGGCGTCGATTTTGTTGATATCAATTATACGAATATAATACGTATCATTAGAGTTAAATAAATTATTTTTTCTTTGGGAGGAAAAAAATGATAAAATTTAATTTGTTCGAATTTATATTACCGTATAAATCATTAAAGCTCGTCGATGCTCGCGGAGCACCACTGCGTGCTAGTGAGTCGAACGGTCGTTGAAATAAGATGGCTCATTTCAGCGAGCGTTCGACTCACTAGCACGGAGTGGTGCTCCGCGCGCGACTCGGGATCGCGCCCGAACATCCGGGCTCTTGTCATTACGATCAATTT
>NW_017296140.1:0-4300 GCF_001594075.2 Trachymyrmex cornetzi | reverse complement strand
AGAATATGTTATTCCTACATTTAATAATGATGTTGAAACGTTTGTAATTTATGCTCATGATTTATAATATTGATAAAAAATACTATAAACATAGTATAATTATTAGGTATGGGAATAAGTTTCCGCCCATTAGAGAGATGTCGTTAGTAGCACTGCTTGTGTGTTTGATAAAACGGCAATACATGTATTTGAAAGGTGTATGTTCAAGCTTTTGAGCCTAGTAGTTGATATTCGTTCGAAGCGATGTGTTTGAACTAAGCTTTGAAACAAAAACAATAGGAATGGGACAATAGGCACGATAAGTTGATTCTGCCATGTGACAACGCTATGTCATAAGTTGCAAAACCGGTCAAGAAATACTTGGAAGGAGTGAAGTGGGAAATTCTGTCCCACCCGCTTGGGGTGATCTCGATTGACCACGTCTCGATTGGACACCACCAATCACAGCGACCGGTGCTTAGGAACTTTGTAGTCTGAAGCGCTGTGAGTGGCTCGTGTCCAATTGAGCCGTGTCCAACTGGGTGCCACCCCACCCGCCGTATTCACCGGACATTGCTCCTTCAGATTTCCATTTGTTCCGGTTCATGCTGTCGGCTCTTTCTGGAGAGCGATTCAGTTCTTATGAAGATATCAAAAAATGGCTTGGTAAATGGATCACTTCAAAAGTACCAGATTTCGTCCTTCGAGGAATCTGTTTATTACCTGAAAGGTGGGGGAAAGTTGTTGCTTCTGATTGAGCATACTTTGAATGAACTTACTTTGCATTGTTTTGTTTAAATAAATACATCTTTTTCATTAAAAAAGGGCGGAAACTTATTCCCATACCCAATATTATAGGAATGTATAAGAAGTAAAAACAGTGTGTAACTGTCAATTAATGTAAGGCAAGATTGTTAAAACTACTTGGGGGGGGGGGGCGACCGTTACCAACGCCGATTAACTTAATCGATTAACTCAATCAACAGTATAGCTAACAGCACGTCTGTATATCGTTCTTATTATTATGTTCATGATATACTTTAATCTCTGCGTTCTTACTTAATTCTGTCTATAATAGAATGACTGCTGATTGAGTATCGAGGTTGGTAACAGTTGCTCTTAAAATATTATAAATGTAGTTATAATATATAATAATTACAGTAATGTGAACCAACAAGAAGTCTGTATATCGTTCTTATTAGCGTCGTGAATCATACATAATAATAATTAGATAATTTGCGGAAGGAATGAAATATAATATTACTTGTATTTGTTACATATTCGTAAATTCCATTTAAGAAAAATCTTTTTGATATGCAATAGCTTCTGGTAGACTTGGGAAATTGTTCGTTGCATATAAACAGATATCTAAACCATACGTGAATGAATTTGACAAAATTCCAAATTTTGTTCCAAACATCTTCGTGTAAATTGCACATTTGAGACAAACCTCGACAAGAAATGCATCATGAAACGTATCTTTAAATTACAAGTTACATAATAATGTACATACAAGGTCGAACCTCCTCAAGGTTGATAAAATCATTCGACGCATTTTTGCACTACTGCGAACCGAGTTATTAATTGTTATTGTTATAATTAAAGTTGACAGATATTCAGAGGAAATCTGTTGCATCGATGGCATAAAAGAAAACAATTCTGCTTTACATTCTGCTTTACAGACAAATATTTAACCAAACAAACACTGCTGTATAATCTATGCCATCGATATGACGGATATGTTTCCTAACCTGAATAGTGATCAACTTTAACGATCTCGGTCCACGGAGTAAAGCGATATATTTTTATTTTGCTAGATTCGTGCAAATGTAGAAGCATAAAATCACTTACGTGTCCTCTATGCCATCGATGTGACAGTTTTCCTAACCTAATCATCAGCCACAGAAAACAGACACATGTGTGATGTGACCATGCACATTGCCAGCGACATATTTGCCTCTAGTGCCGAAAAATCCAAAAGGACATTTCTCCCACCCCATAGCCCTGTCGACGACGACGACGTTTCTTAAATTAAAAGTTTCAATTCGGATTTTGCATCATTTTGCTTCGCAATATCTCTGCTCGTAGAGCACGTAGAGAAAAAACAAAAACACTTTCATTATATATTCCGAGCGGATGCAATCGATTGAGCACACTTAGAACTCAATCGGGACAGCCGTTATTGAGATCCCATAATCGCCTGTCTGGAAATCTTGACAGATTCGCGTAAAGTAGCCACGACAGTGTCGCTGAGCTTGGCTTAGCGCCGAGACACTACTAGTGTCTCCAGATAAAAACAAATTTTTTCATACATTTGAAGATGCATTTAATATAGCCCCAATAAATAATTTTTTATTCACTCCTTCATTAAAAAAAAAAAATTCCACACGTACACATTTTTAAGCTGTGAAGATAGCGTAACCCCTTAACTAGTTTATTATTATAAATAAATAGAGATTGATAACGAATAAATCGCTTTGTCATTATCATTTCCTAGCTTATTTCTCGAAAAGTTCTCGAACATTTCCAGTTTTCGCAATTGAGATATTAAAGCAGCCCTATTAATCAGTCATATATATTTAAGCAGCCATATATAATCTCCTTACTTTTGACCTCAACCAATTCGCGACGGTAGGGGTGGGTCGTCAGAGGTGTGGGAAATTTGTCGGAGGGCGAGAGATAGGCTACAGGAGTAATATACGCGAGGATGTAGTAATAAAAACAATTATATTTGAAAAAAATAGTAAAGTAAAACTAATTACATCGGTGACGTAATTACAAGTAATCTCCGGAGTTTCGCTCCTCCGCTCTACTGGATACTCTCGGTACTCGCACAGAGAGTCGCTAACTTATTTCTAACGCTGAACGCCGGTCATATGCTACAGCACGAGCCCCGACCTTTCCCGCGGTATCTTCCAACAGTGTCAAACGCCCGCCCCTCGACAACCGGTAAGAACCCGTACCCGCTGTACCACCAGCCTTCCGGGCGCGCAACGCCGGCTCGCGGCCGACGCCACGGCGAAAGTGCGGCGCGATTATAACAAACGTCTCTATGCGATACGACTCTACTTGACAACGCGAATCCTGGAAACGGACTCTACTCGATAACACAACAACCGGAAGTTAACTCGGCAACGCAACAATACGCGTTCCGATGCGACAGTACAATGCTCGGTGATACAATTACAGTGAGGGTTCCACGCGACGCAATACTAAATGATAACGCGACTACAATAAGCGTCTTTACGCGACACGACGAGACTCGACAATGCGACTGCAACACGCGCCTTTACGCGTTTCTACTCTACTCGGTAATCGAAAGTGACTCCCCTGTGGCGAGAGGAACGAGCGCGACTCGGCCTTCGATAAGTCTCTAAATGACTCGAATCTCTCGACTCGGTAACTAACTTTTTCCCCTTACTCTGCCCCTCGAAATGCAACAGTTAATTATTTCCAATGCTCGGGAGGATGGCACGTGGCTCGCGATTCCGCGATTCTACACGGCGGCCATTACGCCGATCTGTCTTTACGATGCGAGCTTGCTTACGTGCGATCCACCCGGTGACGTACCCCGGTCGGCAGCTTTACAAGCATTCGTCTCACCCTCGTCGCCTCCGTCCTCTAAATCTCCTCTCGGCACTCTCTCGGCTACTAGCTCCTCGGCTGCGATCTCGCACTTCCCTTACAATCACTTGAGGCTCGCTCGTCCACAGCAAGAGTAAGGCTCAGGAGTTCCCGGCGGATTCTCGCAGGCTGTTTAGCTCCCTCCCTCCTTTGGGGGGAAGTAGTCACGCTGATTGGCTTCCGCGTGTTACGGTATCCGCACGTGCCGTGCAGGCCCGCGCGGCCTTGAGACCTCGCTCGTACGAGCGTGCAATGAATGTCCCTGTCAAGGGTGGCGTCTCTGCTAACGGCCCCTGCACCTCCTGGCCTAGCGGGGGAGATCTGGATGGATTCCCTTCTCGCTCCTTATCGGGGCCCTATGTCCCCGACGGACGTCCGGCACCTTAAGGATGGCCGGGAATTCTGGCCTCCGGTGTTCTGCAAGAGGTGCATGGTGAAAGTATGGTTCTATTCTCTCGACAGCGGACTACTAACAATGATGTAAAATAATACTACCTGCTTGTCCGGGCTCCCGGGTAGGTGTCCTTCCCTTTCAGCCTCTTCTGTCTTCCTTCGAAGGGTGGCGGGTGAGACGGCACGATGATACAATAATATTTTACAGCAGCTACCGAGCGTGATCCGTGGCGCGTCTACTCTTTCTGATAAGCTCTATTATTACGCAAAAGAAATGCTAACACAAAAAGAGGAAAATTTGTAG
>NW_017296139.1:27022-28262 GCF_001594075.2 Trachymyrmex cornetzi | reverse complement strand
GCCGGAGGTCGAGTGGAGGGGGTTTGTTTTGACGGCCCATAGCTGCCCACTTACTACTGCCATAGCATTTTCTGACAAGATTCGACAAATCTTGCGCTTCCTGGTTGAGTACTTATCACCATGGATTACGGTAGGATGACGGGATGGTCTCTTACAGCATGGTGAGACGTTTAATTACGGAAGCTGTGTTAGAAGAAGCTGTTGTATATGTCAAGGGACATGAAAAACGAGGATGGTTAGCTGATATGCTCAACACTGATGATATCATCGTCGAAACTCTGGATGCGCATCATAAAAATGTAGAATCGCTACTTACTCTAGATGATTGTAATACTATACGATGTGGAAAACACGCAAAGAATTGCGCTTCACAAAATGTATTTAAAATATTTAACTGGTGGTCGCGACACCAGGAAGAATTGTAAGATTTTTTAAAAATAGCAGTTTGATAGAGCTTTGATAGCTGTTTATAGCTGTTAAATATCAGTCTGATAGCTGTTTGATGGCGGTTTGATATAAGTCTAATTGCGCTTCAATGCGAAGAACGAATAAAAGAAATGCTGAGGTAGTGTAATCTTTCGAGCACGAGATATACCTTTGGCCGAGGCATTGTACTTTCGTCACTGATATAAAACATTGGTGATGTAAGTATGACAGATAAATGCTAAAGTTTTTTCATGGAATCTCGGATGTGAGATATACTTTTCGGCTGAGATATACTTTTCGGCTGAGATATAAACTTTTGCACGTGGTAATGTACGTTTCGACTGAGGTACCAACTTTTGCACGTGGTGCTATACATTTCGGATGAGGTATAAACTTTTGCACGTGGTACTTGGTCGGAGGATTCTTTTCAAAATGATATCACTTTGTCACGTACATTTTTACTATAAATTGTCGCACAGCCTCCACGGTCCCGTCAGTTTGCTTGTCGAGTTGCTTGTCGAATTAGTTCATCAGTCTGTTAGTAGATCTATTAGTAAATCTATAGTATCATGGCTAACATTAACAATTTACTAGGGTGCGCGCATTACATTAACGTGCAGGCGCAGCAGTTGGTTCAGAAATCTACCGAATTAATAGAAAGTGCGCGCAATTTGCAGCGGGAGGCTGCAGAGACAAATATGTCTATGCCCAATGAGCTTGAGGCTGCGATAGATATTCGCAACGATAATGAGCTGATGGAGAAAACGTAAGTACAATATTATTAATTCAGCAATTAGTAGTGATTCGGGCGAGA
>NW_017296139.1:22401-26049 GCF_001594075.2 Trachymyrmex cornetzi | reverse complement strand
ATGGCGGCTGCACCCGGCGGATACTGACCCCGCGTTTTCCGATAACGCGCCGCGATGACGGTATACCACGCCTCCGCGGGCCCCGTAATTGTCTCCTCTCCCCGTGCGAATTTCCCGCGACGTTATCCTCGCACACACCCCTGAAGTCATCCCTCACCCCGTGATATTACTTCCTATGATGTCACCCCCTCATCATGTGACGTCATCCCCTCCCTCCCCTGTGATGTCAGGCCCTCACCCTGTGAGGTCACCCCTTCCTCCACTGTGACATCACTATTTATGACGTTATCCCCCTCCCTCCCCCTGTAACGTCATCCCCTCACCCTGTGACGTCACCCCTCCCTCCCCTGTGACGTCACCATTTATGATGTCACCCCCTCCCCTACCCCTGTGACGTCACTCCCCTCGCCGCGGGTACCCCCCGCCCCTCACCCCCCCTCGGAGCTCACGGGTTAGAATCCCCCTTGCTTTACTACTCACCTCTATATTATATTACACAATCATTATATTTACACAATTTTAATTGCGTAGAAATTATAAATATCCGATGTTATAATTACTGATGTTAAATATTATATAGACGTTATGTTTCAATGAAGTTGCTATATCGATGAAATACCTTTGTTATAAAATAGTGTTTACATGGTATTTAACGTCAGTAGTTATAATATGCTATGAGATGTGTTAATAATTTTGCCGTGAATCATATTAACGTAGTCATTGTTAAATTTTTATATATAAAACTCCCTTAAATTCGTCTCTAAATATTCCGTAGTGCCAATTGAATAATTTGTAGAGCACATTTGAAGATAAATTTAAAAAACTTGTAACGTGAAGATTAATCATGAATACTTTGATGAAAACAACAATGTAGGTCAAGACATGGTTAATATTAAAAAAAATATAAAATCAAAGGCATTGAACCACTACGCCAGTTATCGTCAGCGAAAATGATATATTCTTTAAAATTTTTATTAACAATAAGACGTTTCGGTCTAAATTAAATCATCTTCAGTTAACATTCATATACAATGTAAGTAAATTTAAACAAAAATTAGTAAGACGCTAGTGTTTTCTACAGTCATTATAGTTATTGGAATCAAAAAAAATTTGTTCATACAATGATCCGTTACTTCTCAGTTTAACAATTATTCTTCGGTAACAATTTTCCTTCATATATGTCAAAAAGTATTCAATTATAGAAAAAATCCATCCAAGTACTTCATAAATTCAGCGATGTAAGATATTGAACATACAATTCCCCGATTCTGTTATATATCAAAATAAATATCGTCAATAAATTAAACTTATTTATCTAAATAGTGATAAAACTTTTAGCGTTTATATCAACCCCATGAATTTTAAAGAAAAGTATTCTTGTAACAATATTAATGAAAATTGATTAGTTAATTTAAGCAATGTTCACATTCCAGACAAAGTTAAAATAATTTTACAACTAGGCCAAAAATTTAATTTAACCAATAATCTTATTAACAAAGAAAAAATGCATTTGGAATTAATTAAACAAATAGAATTTAACATAATCAAAAGTGATGATAACACTAAAAAATCTATTAGGAATGATACCATCCAAATTCAAAAAAAGAATTCTTTACATAATTACAAAACTAATGAAATAGATTGTATTTTAAAAGAAGGAATGAATGCGACAAAAAAATTTATAACACAAAATCCTGAAATTTTGATAACTAGAGCAGACAAGGGAAATTCTACGGTTGTCATAAATACTAATGATTATAAAAAGAGTATGCATAACTTGTTAGCCGATAATAAAACTTATATTATGATTAAAAAAGATCTGACAAAAATGATGACGAATCAAGTACATAAATTATTAATGAGGTGGAAGAGCATGGAATTTATTGATCAATGTACATACAGAAAATTAAATGTTACAGATGGGACGGTACCGAGAACTTATGAACTGCCAAAGATACATAAAAATGGGTACCCTTTAAGAATAATAATTAGTTGTATCAACAGCCCTTTATATCCATTAGCTGCATTTATTAAAGATACAATTAAAAAAAGTTTAAAAAAGGGATTCAGTTTTATCAGAAATAGTTTTGAACTTTCTAAGAAACTTAATGGTTTACCTTTGAATAACGAACACAAAATATTATCATTTGATATAGTATCAATGTACACGAATATTCCTGAGGAGTTGGTAATTAGAAGTATTGATTCCAGATGGAATTATTATTTCTAAAAATACTAAGATTCCAAGGAATGAATTTTTAAAAGCTATCTCTCTTATTTTTAATTCCACGTATTTTCAATTTGATGAACTTTTTTTCAAGCAAATCTTTGGCATGCCTATGGGTTCTCCATTGTCTCCCATTTTGGCAGCTATTGTTATACAGGATTTGGAGATGAATGTGCTTTCGAAATGTAATTTTAATATACCAATCTATTATAAATATGTGGATGATATCATCCTTGCAGCTCCTAATAATCAAATTATGGTAATTTTAGATTTGTTTAACGGTTATCATGACAGATTGAAGTTTACCTGTGAAGAAAATAATGATAAATCAATGAACTTTTTAGATGTTAGTCTAATTATTGAAAATGAACATATTATATTTAATAACTACAAAAAACCGACTAACTCGGGAAGGTATCTCAATTATAATTCTTAGCACCCGATAAATCATAAAAAAGGTGTTATAATCGGTCAACTTGATAAAATAATTTTCTTGTCACACCCGAAATTTCACACAAAGAATATCGAAAATATGATTGACATCCTGTTGAACAATGGTTATCCTCTTGAATTCAACCATTAATAAAAGAATTAAAACTCTATCAAGAAGAGATAATTTATATACTAATATAACGGTGTTTCACAAGATTCTAATAATAACGATAGCATAAATAATTACTTTATCATACCGTACATTTAAAAAATTTCAGAAAAATTTAAATCGATAGCAAAAAAGAATGAATTTACTGTTGCTTTCAAGCCTATAAATACTCTAAATTCAATTATAAAAACTGGTAAAGATAAATTAAAAAGTATGGAACATAGTTGCGTTGTCTACAGGATTGATTGTCTTGACTGTGAGGCTTGCTATGTTGGACAAACGAAAAGGAAGATAGGAACTAGAATAGCCAAACATAAATCTAGTTCTAAAAAATCCAACAATTCACACATGGTTGTAGCACAGCATCAGTCATTGTTAGATCATAATTTCGATTGGAAAAATGTTAAAATTCTAGATATGGAACCTTCTCTTCACAGGCGACTTACATCTGAAATGATATTTATTAAAAAACATAAAAACGGAATTAACAAACAGGCTGATACAGAAAAATTTCCTGAAATATATTTACCTCTATTAAAGTCTTCAACTAATGTATGATATCAGAACAGCTAGCAGCGCCACATAGATTGGTATAAATACGTTAACTTAATTATAGAACTCCACATTTCAATTGTAACTCGGAATGTTTTTACATCTAAAATTCCAGATCCTGTACTTACTGCGAAATATTGTTAACACAGGTAAATACTGTTGAAATAATTGTTATACTACGAAATTATATTGAATTGACTGCCTTTATACAAATAAGTTTAATTTATTGACGATAGTTATTTTGATATACAGGGTGGACCATCTGAAG
>NW_017296139.1:17969-21112 GCF_001594075.2 Trachymyrmex cornetzi | reverse complement strand
CAAGGATTTTTCAAGGTCAGTACCATACTTCCCCCGTGTAACCCTAAACTTTTCATACGAAACATTTTTCTCTATCCCTACTAGTTTTCGAGATATTTGACTGGATCACTTCAGATGGTCCACCCTGTATAACAGAATCGGGGAATTGTGTGTTCAATATCTTACATCGCTGAATTTATGAAGTACTTGGATGGATTTTTTCTATAATTGAATACTTTTTGACATATATGAAGGAAAGTTGTTACCGAAGAATAATTGTTAAACTGAGAAGTAACGGATCATTGCATGAACAAATTTTGTTTGATTCCAATAACTATAATGACTGTAGAAAACACTAGCGTCTTACTAATTTCCCAGACAACATTTTGACGTCTTAAAGGCGGCTAAAAGACGTCCGAAAGTCCCAAAGTCATATTTCAAGACGTCTTAAAATTATCAGAAAGACGTCTTTAAGACGTCTTTAAGACGTCTTATGACCCATTTTATAACGTCTTTAGGGAGTCTTTTAGACGTCCTGTATTTAGACGTCTTAAATCATGACGTCTGTTAGACGTTTTTTAAGGACATTTTACTGTCTTTTAGACGTCTTAAAGACATTATTCTTACATATTATATGACATTTGCGACCTTTTTAGACGTCTCTAAGACGTCGTAACGTTTATTTGGGAAATAATTTTTAGACGTTTAATTTTAGGTTAAATTAGTCGTGTGCCAATATATCTATACATAGTCAGCATTGAAAATCTATAATTACACGTAACGTAAACTATAAATTTTATTGTAGTTAAAATTACGTATAATTATAGATTTTTAATGCTGGCAGTGTATAAATATATTGACACACGGCCATTGTTTATTTAAATTTTTTATATAGCGTACATATATTTACAGATGTATAATTATAAGTTTAATGAGTGTTAAATAAGTTTAATAAGAGTTAAATAAGTTAATATAAGTTAAATAAGTTAATAAGTTTAATAAGTTTATTAAGTTATAATTATAAGTTTTTCAGAACTTGATTAATTTAATTGTGTGTGTTTGTGTTTATTTGCAAGTTTTTTGGGAATATTTAACTCGATCTCCAGCATGCCGTAACCACTCTTGAATCACTTTTTGTACTTCGTGCAAACTACATTGCTCTGCATTAGACACATATTCTAAAATAATTATAAAATTGTTTATATATATATATATAATTACAGATTTTACACTTAACATAAAAAATTTAAAAAACATTAAAAATTATTAAATTAAATTACCTATAATAATATTGGCAAATACTGTATCCTTTATTCCCAGAGACTCATTTCGTCCTGTCCATGATAATTTTTGACACAATGTGTCTACCAAAACAAATTTTAATATGTTTCTTGTTTTCCCACTAAAAGAATTTCCTCCAATTCTCGCAATTTTACTATTCTGTAATTAAAAATTATATATATTATATATATAAATTTATATAAGCGATATTATTTTGCAATGTAATAACGTTTTCGAATGCAGTGGATTTGAACGTATATGATAGTTTTTTTAGTAGGTATTATACCACTATGATACACTACCCAACAAAATGAAAGGATCACTAATTGTTCCATCCTGTAAAAGTAGGCAAATTTTGAGATAGAATAACTTTGTCAAAAATCATCATATCGAGATTTAAAAAAAAGCATTTAAAGCTTGAAATCTCTACTTTTCAGACCTATACTTAAAAAAAACCGCACTATTGATATTTCATAAAGTTACACAAACATAAATGAAGATATATTAGACCTCAAAATTTTTTACGAAATTTGCAAAGTTCCACGGGGCCAAGTAAAAATTGTGCACAAATGCGGTTTACAGCTTTTGAAAGAATGTATCTTTACCTTTAATTTGCATTTTTATCGACCTCTGTACAATTTTTTTTCACCAAGTTATTCAACATTGAAGTAAAAATGACCTTTTGCTTCAACATTGATGATTGAATAACTTTTGGTGAAAAGAATTGTACAGAGGTCTTATCTAAAAAAGCAAATTAAAGGTAAAGATACATTCTTTCGAAAGCTGTAAACCGCATTTGTGTACAATTTTTACTTGGCTCCATGGAACTTTGCAAATTTCGTAAAAAATTTTGAGATCTGATGGATCTTCATTTATGATTGTGTAATTTTATGAAATATCAGTAAAACGGTTTTTTTTATGTACAAGTCTGAAAAGTAGAGATTTCAGGTTTTAAAATGCTTTATAAAAAATCTCAATACGATGATTTTTGACGAAGTTATTCTATCTCGAAATTTGCCTATTTTTTGCAGGGTGAAACAAGTGATCCTTTAATTTTGTTGAGTAGTGTATAATAGCCTTAGTTTTGAGAAGTAAATACTCACAAATTGTTTCCGGATTTTTTCTGTTTGTAAATCTTTCTCCATATCTAAAAATGATTTTCTTGTTGCTAATGGAAATTCTGGTAATAAATTTGCTTCATTTGTTACGACTATTTGGTTTGTTTCCGGATTTGCAATGAAGTTGATAAGCAGATTCAATTTTCTAAATATTTTATCTTGTACTCTGTCTCTCTCTCTACGGCATGCATCTATAATAATGAAAAGAGACCAATATTAAGTTTTTACTTATTATTAAAAAATATAATTAGCTTAAATAAAAAAATAAAGAGACAACGCTTACTACAACATGTGTGAATTTCATCATTTTTAATATTATGTGAATCATCTAGATCATCATTTTGTATATCATGCGGATCATCTAGATCACTATTCGATATCGTACTATTATCTGTAATTATAAAACAAGATAATTTTTATATTTACAAAAATATTACAAACATTAATGTTTATACTTATAAAAATACAAATATGTTTATACCTGCAGTAGATTGCGATTCATTGGCAATTGTAACATTGTCTTCCACGAACAGAATTTGTTCATCACGCGCACGTGCAACATCTAAAATGTAATATTTATTTTTATTATCTATTTAAATACATTTTTCGGTTTCAATTTGTAAAAATAAAACTTGCCAAAAGAAGTTAAATAGTTTCGTTTAAAATAATTCATCTGTGTACACGGAGAAAATTTTATATTTAAAATTACTATAATGTGGTAGTAGCTGCGGTCTTCATGTAAATTATAAGTTTAAATGCTATAGT
>NW_017296139.1:10445-14009 GCF_001594075.2 Trachymyrmex cornetzi | reverse complement strand
TATATATATATATATATACATATATGTATGTATGTATATATACATAAATGGAAACCATTCAAAGTTAGAAAGCAAGAATTAAATAAATAGAAAGAATAATTCATTTATTTATTAGATATAAATATAAATAACCTCTTACATGTATTTACTTAATATTTCAATAAAAAATAAAAACATTTTTATGAAAAAAGAAAATAAAAGATTAAATAAATATTGAAAATATACCTTTTTTCCCTTGGAATTAAAATATTTTCTTTATCAGCATTCATTAACGGCATCAACGTCATGGAAAACTGATGAAAAAACCGAAGATAGATGCAAAAAGAGCATCACAAATTATCGATAATCATTTGTTATAAGGAGCATGTGGAATACAGACTCCATTATTTCTGACGTGTTCACATTTCGTCCAATATTTATTTTAAACCATGGATTGTACAGAAGATGAATATGGTGACAATTTTTATCTTGACGCAAATGAGCAGAGTCTCAAGCGTTCATTTAAGAAGATTAAGAAATCATGCAACTATTTTCGAGGTATTTGAGAATCAAAATTTACTAATAATAAATATATATGTCATGTGTGTGTGTGTGTGTGTGTGTGTGTGTGTGTGTGTGTGTGTGTGTTTGTGTGCGTGCGTGCGTGCGTGCGTGTGTACGTGCGTGTTGTATTATCGTATATAATAATCTAATTTACAAATTTTTTAATTTACAGACAATAAAATAACTAACGAGAAAATAAAAGAACTAAACAAGGCATTGTTCGGGAGTATATCGCCTTATTCCGTATTTAGTGACATAATAGGATTTTTTGAAAATAAGTCGTGTATCGCTCAATATAAATTTCGTTTTATGTCAGGTATAATGAGAGATAACCTTGACGATTCTGTCACACATATTTTTGTAGAAGACAATGAGACAAGCGCTATTATAAAAAACGTGAAAGCACGTGAGCAAATATCTGCGAAAATTGTGAAATGTAAGTGGATAGAAGAATGTTTCCGAAATGGACACTTATGTGATATCACAGATTATCTGATTGATTAATAAAACTGAAAAAAAATTAATAAAATGTAAAAAAAAATAAAATGTGTATTGCTAAAATAATGTCACAATTATATTTATTATTAATAACAAGAACTATATAAATAATAAGACCTGTTAGAATAAGCGCGCTCGAGAGAGAGAAAAAATTACTTCCATTTTTTTGCCAACTTTTTTGCTAAAGCCTATATATTATTCATAGATATATATTGATTATTCATATATGTTGACCCATGTTAACATGGGTGATTGATGCAATGTTCCCACAAATATATGGTACAATTTAATGATCAACATATATGAATAAAAAATTACTTTCATTTTTTTGCCAACTTTTTTGCTAAAGCCTATATTCTTTATCTTAAATGCAAACTATCACTTTTGTTTATTATAATACTTGTTTTGTGTTTTCACGAATATAATTTTATTCTCATGTATATATGTTTTATTCATAGATATATGAATAAGATATATTAATAAGATATGACACATACGTAAATGATCATTTTGACATTTTAATTATATCTTTACGACATGACTAAAAGTCGTCTTAAAGACATCTTTCAGACACACCTAATAACATCATAAAAAGAATGTCCAAAAGACATCTTTAAAAAAGACGTCTTAAGACGGACGTCTAAAAGACGTCTCAAAAAGATATGTCTTTGGGATTTGACTAAAAGTCGTCTTAAAGACGTATTTTAGACAAGTCTTAAAGACGTCTCTTTTAAGACGTCTTTAAGTTGTCTTTTAGACATTCATGTTCTCTGGGTTTCGTTTAAATTTACTTACATTGTATATGAATGTTAACTGAAGATGGTCTAATTTAGACCAAAACGTCTTATTGTTAATAAAAATTTTAAAGAATATATCATTTTCGCTGATGATAACTGGCGTAGTGGTTCAATGCCTTTGATTTTATATTACTTTGATGTAAAGTTAACAATGAATAAATTGAGTGTAATAGGCTATTATTTAAACTTGACATTTTAAGCTCTAAAAAATTTCTCTATCGTAGTCGATTGTTATTCTCATATTTAAATATAATCGGTTGATCTTTATGCCTTCAGATTTAAACTTTAATGCCCGTTTCTATCAATGTAGATTAACTTTGATCATGGGTTAACTTATTATTCATCTTTTTCTAATTTTTAGAACTAGAAAAAGACGAAGAATAAATTGAGAACTGAGATTAAAGTTATAATCTACATTGGTGGAAATGAGCATAAGTGATTTTAGTTAACTGGTTTTGAACGTATGTCGTAATCTGGAAGAATTGATTAATATGAATGAGAAATATGAATGAGAAGGTAGAACTCGACTGTAATTGATTAATTCTTATAAATTGCGACATATGATGTATGTTATGATCAATATAAACACTCTCTTAAATGTAATCATAAAGTTTGAATCAAATTATTAATTATACCTAAAGTTACGATTTAACATTTAAAAATGCTAAATTGTAACTGATCGATTTATTAATAATTTTATGATTATGACTGAAATTTTCGCAAATATGACAGCTTTAAGAGTGTGGCAAGCATTTCCGCTTCCAGTGTGCAGGAGCCATAAGACTGCGATATTTTATTCATATTATTTATAACTACACGTTTTTACAAAAACAATACTATATTTTGCTTATTGTTGCAATACATTTTGTGCACAATATATGTTTCAATTTCGTACATTTTCATATCATATTATTGCATTTCAATATCACATTGTTTCATGATCAGTATCACAACAATATTTCAACATTTATATTGCATTCATATACTTTTTAAAAGACTAAGTACTAACTTTAATACAATTGTAACGATGCACCCCCAGAACTGCATCGTTCCCGGCAATGCCAACTCGCCGGATGCCGCTACGGTGACCCCCCGGTCACCGTACGCGATGAGAGCGCGGTGCGCTCGAAACATTTAAGAAAGTACAAACATAATTACAGGCCGCGCGAACTCGCAAGTCCGCGAAAACCCGAGCGTCGCCGAACGACGCCGAGCACCGCAGCTCTCGCTCGTATTGTTCCACGCCGAGAGTCACCGAATGATTCCGGAACAATACGAGCGGGAGCAACAATTTAGTATAAAAGCACGGCGAGAGGATATTCCGGGCTTTTTTGCTCCTGATCCTGATCCTAGTACACCGACCGACTCCTAGATCCGACATCCGAAGCAATAGCGCGGTGGTAAGGGTATTCTCTGCCACTACCGGCATTTACCGGTCAGTTATTGCACTCAACTCCGCTCTCCGACTCACCGCTCCTAGCAGGCTCCTCGAACCGTCTCGCTGCACCGCGGCGGTAGGGCTCGCCCTGCCTCTGTCGGCCGTTTCCGACCAGCTGCAGCGACCGCTCCGAGAGCCTTGCACGAGGCGACCAAGCCGAGAGTTCCGCATCATGGTATAAGGATAAGGGTATGCTCACGTGCATGCGACCAATCAAAATTGTCGAAGTGTGACGTCACACAACAAGCGGTAAATTTAAAACTGCTGTTTCCAACCAACTTATGTTAG
>NW_017296139.1:1493-9964 GCF_001594075.2 Trachymyrmex cornetzi | reverse complement strand
TCGTTTGGGCGGTCTGATTGGCCCTGAGAGTGACGTCACACTTTGACTGCGCAGTGGGTATCCACGGCGTGAGCATACCCTTATCCTTATACCATGTTCCGCATAGCCGTGATACGTGACCGGCTTCGACGAGAACCAGGGGGTAGGCATTTGCCCGCCTCCGTCGGACGCTTCCGACAGTCGAAGTCGTGCCGTATCACGCGTGCACGCAGAAAGCGCACCTTTCGGAGCGCCGTATCGCTCCTCGCATTGCGACGCGTCTCGCACATCGCACGTGTTCCCGGTGTAAGCCCGCGTCCCGTACGCCGCGCGTCACCGAGCGAAGCACGCGACCACGATTCGCACGGCGAATCGTGCCCGCCGCACATACACACTCGCATTACACACACACACACCGTACACTCACAACGACATCGCTTTTGTACACACACGTATACACCGCCGATCGCTGCTACCAGTCGCGACAACTGGTCTCACACGACACCTAGGCACATACATATACACGCATTCACACTCTGTACATAAATACACAAATATATCTATTTCTTTTGCATCAATCCGAGCTGTATTTCACTGCAATATTACCGCCTTGTCTCTCTCCTCCTGGCCGAACCTCTTTGCGACCCTGGCCGCAGCCCGTGACCGACGAGCTACGTCCGCGCAAAGTAAGGTCGTTTCACAATGATTATTACAATTATCATTCACAGCCTCTAAAATAATCATTCTCATGTTCAATTAGCTTCTAAAACTCGACTTTGACTAAACACGATCATTGGCTGTCGTTGAAAGGCGCCACTTTCCCGCCATAATTTCTTTCTAAAGCGCCACTTTAGGGCTGCGTTCAAGAATTACGCCCAAGTAAAGGTCATCACAGACACAAGAATTTTAATCGTAATCGTAAGGCCATAAACAAATTGGCCAATCACAATCGAGCGTTTTAAAAGGTAAAATCGTAATTTTGATTGTAATTGGTCGATTTGCTTAAGACCTTACGATTAAAATTTTTGTACGTGTAATGGCCTTAACTCTTGGGTGCATTTTTGCTATAATATACGTAACGTAAACTATGGCCCGTATTCAGAACGCGCTTTTATCGATAAAAGCGCACTTTTATCTCTGAAATTCTATAATATGCGTGACGTAAAGTATGGTATGTTAGCGTGCTAACATCGTTGTAAGCGCGTTCTGAATATGGGCCTATAACTTAGAGTTATCTAGGCGTAATTCCTGAACGCAACCTAGCGCTAAGCGTCAAAAATTATTTTCATGCGCCAAACCACTACCTCAAAGAGCCATTTTGACGGAAAAGCGCCAAACCTGGCAACTTTGACTGTATTAAAAAAATGAAAATTTATGTCCTCTAACCTCACTTATAATCTCTCGACTTGAATATCACTAGAAAACACAAGGCTACACTAGAGTCCTAGATATCAGAGAAGCGCAACCGGTTTCAGTCAGTATCGCAAAACTACTAATAGCGTTTTCGGCCCGGCCAGGTTTACACCAACCTGGGTTGGATTAATGGCGTTTTGTGCTCTCCTATTGGTAGAGCGGGTGACGTCAACCAATAGGAAAGATTAATCCAACCAAGGTAGGTGCAAACCCGATCGGGCCGAAAACGCTATAAGAAAAGTACTAAAAATGGCGTCGTTTGCAGACGGACTATGAAATCCACCAATCATTTATTGGTCTGCCTTATTTAGTACCAATGAATAAATATTATTGGCTAACAGTCACGCCAATCAGGACGCTCAACATCGTTTACGCTTCTCTGATATCTAGGACTCTAGGCTACACAGCCCTAAGTACAAGGTATCGATCATGAAACTTTTTTCCTAGGATAAAACGCGAAAAGTGAAAAATTTCTTCATTAACTTCAATGCTTAAAATTTTCACTTTTCACTTTCCATCCTAGGGATAAAGTTTCATGATTTATACCCAGATGTGTAGTGTTGTGTGTCGACGATAACCAGCAATTGGAACACAACTTGTGTCACCGTGTGCACGAAAATGTCTAGGGATATTGCAATTGGAAAGTACCCATGAGCAATAGCGTAAAAAATATTTTCTTCGCTACTGGTCATGTTGTCACGCTGATTGGTTGCTGCTTCCTCTGCTTGACGCTTTTGTGGCGGCAGCACTTGTCCAGAAATATTTATCTAGGGACTTCGTCAGAGAGATACAGTATTGGTGGATTTTGAGAACACAAGACTAACGTTCGTCGTCTGACACGTGCAAGGAAAGATATATTGTATCGATCTCATAAGTCTCATTGTTAAAAAATAAAGAGTTTATATTTTTGGTAATCCGGAAATACAATTAAGAACCTATCACGCCCTACAAGCAATCCAGTACTTACGCTGAATACTAAACGGTAGAGAGTCCGGTTTGCCATAAATGGTGACCCCGACGTGATCGGAGGATTCATTAACTCGATCACCCAGGGAGGAATATCCAAAACGACACATATAGTGATCAAACAATACACGAGACAGCAACTGTTTTCGTCGCAGTACGAGCATACTGCACAAACACAACGTGCCGCAGAAAGCATTATCCTTCTCGCATAGAGGTTAGTAACCAAAAAAAGGCTAAATTAAAGCGTCGGACCTTCTCCAACAGGCACACGGCCACGAAACATGCCGGTCGAACGTTCACCTGACAGGACGAGGTCAGAAAGTACAAGCGATTATCCTGAAAGCAAGGACATGGCTCCTACAAGTCCACAGCTGGCTACCGCAGCGGGTGGCTTAGGCAGTGGAGGCGTTGGATCAACAATCAATGCCACATACGCTGTACGCCTCCCACCATTCTGGAGGGATAATCCGCAACTGTGGTTCGCGCAAGTAGAGGCAGCATTCTCAATCGGTAGAATTTCGGGCGATGAATCCAAATTTCGACATGTAGTACTTAACCTAGACCAAAGTACACTTCCGTTAGTTGCAGATATTGTAACATCTCCGCCAGACAAAGAAAAATATGACGCCATCAAAGGACGCCTGGTCTCCGTCCTCGGAGAGACAACAGCCACGAGGATTAGACGCTTGCTTGCTACACATGAACTTGGAGATGACAAACCCTCAATATTCCTACAACGCTTGCGAAACCTTGCCGAAGGACAAGTCAGCGACCAGATACTCAAATCAATATTTATGGAGCGTCTGCCAGAGAATATACGCGCAATCTTAGCCATTAGTGAGGTAACTGATCTCAGTAAGTTAGCCGCACAAGCAGATAAAGTAATGGAAGTAGCAAAACCATTTCCGGGGAGTATCCAAGCGATGAGTCCTAAAACCGGTGATAATACTAGCTTAGTCAATAAAGTTTCAGTAGACATAGTAGAACTGACCAAGCAGATAGCTAAACTGACTAAACAAGTCAGAAGCAGATCCAGAAGCAAGTCACGAGGACGCAGAAACTTCGACAGAAGACCGCGTAGCAAATCCCAAGCGCGCGACAATAAAGAACTATGTTACTACCACAACAAATTCGGCGCACAAGCATACAAATGTGCACCGCCTTGCACATGGAAAAAAAAGACCAGTACGGAAAACTAGAAGAATCGTCACGATTACAGGCGGTCGTCGACGGTCTCAAACAGACTCCACGCCTGACAATCTGCGATAAAAAAGATGGCGTGGCATACCTGATAGACACAGGAGCTGACATATCTGTGATCCCGCGTAGAATGGCACCAGGCTCAAAAAGATCGGAAGAATTTCAACTCTTCGCAGTCAACAACACGGTTATACATACGTACGGAACCAAAACGAAGATTCTGAATCTTGGCCTGAGACGACCATTTCGATGGGAATTTATAGTAGCAGCGGTTAAGCAACCCATTATCGGCGCTGATTTTTTAACGCACCACGGGCTACTGCCGGACCTGAAGCGGCGCAGGCTGCTCGACGAGCAAACACTACTGTCTACAAAAACCGGAACAACCATTACTGGACAACCATCTGTAGCAACCGTCAATCAAAATTACAAATATAGCGAGCTACTGCGGAAGTACATAGACATAACGCCCAGCTACGTCTAAAAAGGTATCTCACAACGTCAAACACCATATAGTAACAAAAGGGCCACCAACTGCAGAACGACCACGTAGACTCCCCCCTGAAAAGTACAAAGCGGCTAAGAAAGAGTTCGAGGCGATGCTAGAGCAAGGAGTTTGCCGCCCATCGTCCTCTCAATGGGCAAGTCCCCTACACATCGTCAAAAAAACGATGGCGGATGGAGACCTTGCGGGGACTTCCGTAAACTTAATAGCACCACGATCCCAGATAAGTATCCCCTACCGCACATACAAGACTTTACGTACTGCCTGGCCAATTGCCAAATTTTTTCTAAAATTGATCTAGTCAAAGCATTTTTTCAAATCCCAGTAGCAGAAGAAGATAGGCAAAAAACGGCGATAACTACACTTTTTGGGCTATTTGAGTTTAACCGGATGCCTTTCGGGCTGCGGAATGCAGCACAATCGTTCCAAAGATTTATCGATGTAGCACTTCGAGGACTAGATTTCTGTTTCGGCTATATCGACGATATATTGGTAGCATCAAAGGATGAAAAGGAACACTATCACCACCTAGAAACACTCTTCCAACGACTAAAGGAACATGGCATAACCATAAACGTGGCTAAGAGCAAATTCGGCGAGAAAAAAATAGACTACTTGGGATATACAATCGAAAGTAAGGGAATTAAACCAATCCCTGACAGAGTCGATGTCATTACAAACTTCTAAAAACCAAACAATATCACCGAACTCAGGCGGTATCTAGGAATTATCAACTTTTACCATCGCTTCATCAGGAACGCAGCAACATTGCTAGCACCGCTCAATAAGTACCTGGTAGGAGCAAGGAAGAAAGACAAACGTCCAGTAATTTGGACTCCAGAAGCTGACGCGGCCTTTGAAGAAAGCAAGAGACGCCTAGCAGAGTCAACACTTCTAGCACACCCATTCGAAGACACCAAGCTTATTCTAAGAACAGATGCTTCAAATTTGGCCATAGGATCTGTCTTAGAACAGTACCAAGAAGGTGAGTGGAAACCGCTAGGATTTTTCTCAAAAAAATTAACAAGCACCCAACAAAAGTATAGTACATACGGTCGGGAGTTACTAGCTATCTACTCCAGTCTAAAATTTTTCCGACATCTAGTGGAAGCCAGAGACATTACAATAGCAACCGATCATAAACCACTATTATACGCCTTCCAGCAAGCATCAGACAAAGCATCTGAGAGGCAAAGGAGGCAACTCGACTTCATCAGCCAAATCACAACCAAAATAATCCACGTCAGCGGAAAAGATAACGAAATTGCAGATACCTTATCACGATTAGAAGTAATTAACATGCTAGTTATTGTATCGACAGATGAACTATATGCAGAACAGCAAACAAACGCTGAACTCAGGACGTTACTAGATTCCCAGACAGCCTTATCATTTAAAAAACTACGCCTGGACAACAGCGAGAAAACGATATATTACGATGTATCAGACTCAATTAGAATATACGTTCCAGTTTCCCTACGCAAGAGGATTTTCGAAGTCTCACACGGCCTATCTCACCCGAGTATAAGAGCAACCAAAAGAATCATTACTGAAAGATTCACTTGGCCAAATATTCAAAAAGACATCGCTAGATGGGTGAAAACTTGTCTCGCATGCCAAAAAGCGAAAATATCGCGACATAACGTGAGGATTCCAGAACAAATTACAGTTCCCGACGAAAGATTTCATCAAGTCCACGTGGATATAGTGGGACCGCTCCCGGTCTCAAAAGGATTCAAATACTGCCTCACCATGATCGATAGAACTACGAGATGGCTGGAAGCTACACCAGTAACAGACTGTACAGCCGACACAATAACGAACGCCTTCTTCAATACATGGATCGCTCGTTTTGGCGCACCAGCGGTAATCAACCGATCGAGGCGCCCAATTCGAATCCGCTCTCTTCGAATCCATGGCCAAGCTGGTTGGTAGTAGAAGAACAAGGACTACGGCATATCACCCTCAATCAAATGGCATGGTGGAAAGATGACACCGCTCACTCAAATCCGCAATCAAATGCTACATGTCACAAGAATGGGTCGACATACTACCACTGGTACTCCTGGGATTACGAGCAAGCTATAAAGCAGACATCAAAGCATTTGCAACAGAGATGGTCTACGGAACCATCCTGAAGCTACCCGGAGAGTACTTCACCACCGAAGATCCAATTGGATGCCCACAGATATTCGTTGAAAAACAGAGAACGTATGCGCATGGTCCGAGGACCCCCCACAACACACCATACAAAAAAGAAGACGTTCCTGCACAAAGAAATGGAAGACTGCACCCACGTATTTGTACGAGTGGACCGTCCAAGAGGACCCTTAGAGCTCCCATACGAAGGTCCATTTCCAATTATAACAAGATTATCAGATTTTATTTACAGAATCAACTACAAAGGACATCCAGAGGAAATAAACATAGACAGACTAAAGCCTGCCCTCATAGAGGAAGGAGAAGACTCAACCCCAACTCCAACCCCAGACGACCTTCCCCACGATGCTCTTCAACCACTGCCGTCCGGATTGAACATAGAGTACAAAAAACAAGGAAAGGTCAGATTCGTTCACTCGACCAGCGAGTCACTGGAAGGGGAGTAGTGTGGCGGCAGCACTCGTCCAGAAATACTCATCTAGGGACTTCATCAGAGAGACACAGTATTGGTGGATTTCGAGAACACAAATCTTGACGCTTTTGTGGCGGCAGCACTTGTCCAGAAATATTTATCTAGGGACTTCGTCAGAGAGATACAGTATTGGTGGATTTTGAGAACACAAGACTAACGTTCGTCGTCTGACACGTGCAAGGAAAGATATATTGTACCGATCTCATAAGTCTCATTGTTAAAAAATAAAGAGTTTATATTTTTGGTAATCCGGAAATACAATTAAGAACCTATCATGCCCTACAAGCAATCCAATGCTTACGCTGAATACTGAACGGTAGAGAGTCCGGTTTGCTATACTTTACGGTTGCATGTGAATGTACCTTAAGTCTGCTGAACGCAATCAGTGAAGCTAGACGTTACTTGATAGACAAGAATAGACTAAGAGCAGCCATCTTCATTTCGTGTATTTGATACCACAAGCTGATTGGCTCGTGATATGAACGACTTCGTATCATATGCTTCACCTTGTTATTACCACCATGATGTTAACCTTGTTTAATATTTAATAAACAAGGATATATGAAATAATAGTTGACTTTGATAAAAATCTGAACACAGCTTTCTAATGCTGGATTCACATTGGATACAGCAAGCGTCAAGCAGCGGAGTAGCAACTAACCAGCGTGACGATATTTACAGTGGCGTAAAAAATATCACTTCACTGGTAGGTTGCTGCTCCACTGCTTGACGCTTGCTGCGTTCAGTGTGAATCCAGCATATGTGACCGATCAATACAATTAATTTATATATAATTTCAAGTACATAAACTGTTACTATATTACTAAAGACAAATGAATTTATTGATTTGTTTTTCAGTGCTTCATAAAGAGTAGTAGATTAAAACTGATTAAAACGCGTTTAATAGATAAACAAATTAAAAAAGTGAAAATTACTGAAAAGGATATTATCCAATTCCTTAATTTGTATCGTGTTATTAGAGTGAATGTCGAAAAAGGGAACCTTTGTAAAATTACAGTTTGGTAATTAAATCACAACTCTTCATTATGATTTATAAACTAATTAATTTTTTATTATATGGTAAATAAGTTTTTCTTTTGTAGAACTCAACGTCAAATTGTATGCAGTTGAAAAATTCGTTATTTTTGTTATTTTAAAAAAAGTACACAATTTTGGAATTATTGTTTGGTCTATTTCAAGATACATCGTTGCTTTATTGAATTCGACGTTGTTTCTTCAGGTACAAAATTTTAAAAATTTTTTAAAAACCTAAATAGTAAATACGGTCAAAATAAAAAAATTGGGGAAGCTTTGACCCTCTCTTGTGTTGAGACTGTTTTTACTTTTTTTTTAAAGGAGTTTTTATAGGTATATATCAATTTTTCTTTATATCACTTGATTTATCTTATTATTTCACCTGAAAAGGTCATGAGTATAATTAGAAAAAAAATGATAGTAGGGTAGACCGGGGAGTAAAGGTCCCCAGGGAAAAAGGTCCACCCCTTGTATCCCGGTAATAAGGTATTTACTAGAAAATTCCGCCACACAGTTCGTCAACTAAGAGTGAGAATCTTATGTCACACAGTTCGTTACTGCCTAATAACCGTCAGGAAACTTGCACGGATATGCCTATGTGTTTGAGAGCCAAAAGTTAAGATATTAGCGCCGCAATTATTTTGGTCTGAAGGGATCATTTTTGCACCTAGATAGATTAAATAAGTGTATTTATTAATCTTATTCTATTGTTTTAACAGTGTGATTATTAGAATTGTTATT
>NW_017296139.1:881-1088 GCF_001594075.2 Trachymyrmex cornetzi | reverse complement strand
ATTCGTTATAATCATCCATTATTGGAAGACTGATTTAATTTTTTATTAAGGTCAAAATGACTTAAAAAATCAAGTGTAAGAGGAAAGACTATTCTTATTCGTTTTCGAGCACGATATGCTAGTTTTGTTTCTTCTTTTCAAAGTTTGTCTTAGGTTAAGAAAACATTAATAATTTAATTTTCTGTTAAAACTGAAATATTTCTATTA
>NW_017296139.1:0-655 GCF_001594075.2 Trachymyrmex cornetzi | reverse complement strand
ATGTATTTTATAGTCAAAGGACTCTAGTTTCGAAAAATATCAACACGATCTGTGTGAGTTAAGTATTCTTTATTTTATAGCAAAAAATGTCAAAAGTGGCCCTTTACTCCCCGGTCTACCCTATTGCATTAATCTTGAAATTATTAATTACAATGTATTATACAAAATCTTTTTATCACATAATTTTTTTACGTCTTTAAGTTTTTGTGTTATACTTTGTATCAAGATGTATTAGCACAAGAAAAAAAATTAATTTGTTAAAATTCATTAACACAATCTATTTTTTTTATATTCCAGAAATTTATCGCAAAATTAATATAAAAACTTGAATCATAAAATTTTTTATGTATGAAAAAAAGATTTCATATAATATCTTGCAGTCTACGAGTAACAAATAAATGTAAAATTATAATGATTTTATGATAATACTTTAATACTTTTATGCACAAAATAATGAGATATGTATTAATCGATAAGTGGAAATACGTTTAAGTGGAAAAATTCAACAAATAGTGTGGCTGTGCTGGGTCCCGCACAAGAGTAAAGTACCTTAAAGCAATTAATTGCTCAGCTCATTTTGGTGTCAAAATGATTCTAGATTTAATTGCTCTAAGAATATAGCAAATCGGAATTTTTTGCTCACTGTTTAAGTGGA
>NW_017296138.1:39362-39589 GCF_001594075.2 Trachymyrmex cornetzi | reverse complement strand
ACTCGCTCAAAAAGCTTTCCCACATCGTCCAGTAGGCATATAGGCCTATATGCGGAGGGGTTCCCCGCTGGCTTGCCCTCCTTGTGGAGGACGAGCCTGGCTCTTTTCCACGACCCGGGGAACGCCCCCTCCCTGAGGCAGCTCGTGAAAAGCTGCCTGACTCTTCCCCCGATCACTGGGGCCGCGGCCGCGCATACCTTACCGGGCACGCCATCTGGCCCCGGTGC
>NW_017296138.1:39088-39306 GCF_001594075.2 Trachymyrmex cornetzi | reverse complement strand
CCCATCCATCTGGCGGGCCCGCCCTCTCCGGGATCTCGCGATCCCTTGCAGGGAAGAGGGTGGACACCACCTCGTCGAGGAACCGGATGTCCAGGGTTTCCGCGATTGGGGGGCCCATGGTCGCAACTTTTTCGTCGCGACCTTATAGGGCCTCCCTCACGGATCCCTGTCCAGGGAGGAGACCAACTCCTGCCAGGCTTTGGCCTTCGCCCGCCTGA
>NW_017296138.1:38400-38846 GCF_001594075.2 Trachymyrmex cornetzi | reverse complement strand
CCCCAGGTCGCACCCCCCGCCACCACGAGCGTGTCGTCCGCATAGCACACGACGTGGCAGTCGGAGGGTAGGGCCGCGTGGAGTACGGCGTCGTATGCGACGTTCCATAATAGGGGGTCCAACACGGACCCCTGAGGAACGCCGCAGAACACCCCCCTCCGCTGCTGGAGTCCGGATTTGTCTCGGTACTCCAGCTGCCTGTCCCGGAAATAGTCCACCACCACGGCGACCAGGGGGGCAAGAAGAAGTGCTCCTTCAACGCCCCCACCACCAGGCCCCATGGCAGGCTATTAAAGGCGTTGGCGATGTTAAGTGACACCGCCAACGGCACCTTCCCGTCCGCGGCCAGCCGCTCCGAGAGGGCACGCACCTGCTTGATCGCGTCTACCGTTGATCGGCCCTCCCGGAAGCCATGCTGACCGCAGGATAGGCTAGGACCATCCCGG
>NW_017296138.1:36796-37646 GCF_001594075.2 Trachymyrmex cornetzi | reverse complement strand
CCGGCCTCCAAGCATCAATAGCATTGGAGGCCTCTGGCCGGCAGCAGCGTCAACCGACAGGTGGACCATCGCACCACCACTCGAAGGGCGGCCAACATTTTTTGGCCGCCTCCACGGGGCACCGGACCCAGGCCGAGCCTAGGCCATTGGGGACCCTGCGAATGTCCCCCACCTTAAATTGGAGTGGGGGGCATTCGCTCGTCCTAACCAGTTCCTCGGTCACCTCCTTCGAGGTGACCGAGTCAGAGTCCGGAGACCCGGAGCTCGGCGCTCTCCGCGGGTCGGGACACACGGACGTCGTCCCTCTCCGCGATAACGGCCGAGAGGCGCTCGGCCAGGCGATCGGCCTTGGCCCCGCTCTCCGGGCCCCGGACCTCCCAAATTAGGGCCCCCGTAATGGTCCTTCTCGGCCTGAGGTCCTCGATCCCCAAGTCAGGGAGATCGAGGACCCCGCCTTCGCCACCACCTCGGCGTAGGCCGACTGGTCGGCGCAGGTGATGGTCACCGCCGCCGAAGTGGCCGCCCGGAGCTTGGGGGGCCTTTTGTCGGAGGCTTTCGGATCTCCGACGGGCCCCTCTTGCCCGCTCCGGCTCGTTTCTTTCTTTTCCCGCAGGCGGGCGGTTGGGGCGGCGGTGCGGCCTTGGCGCGCTGCGCCTTGGCCGCTGCCCTCTTCGCTTTCCGGGAGACGACCTGCGCCCAGGTCGTCTCCTCGGTCACACCCGCACCGCAGATCGGCTCCCCAGTTGTAGGGGGAGCCGGGGGCGGTCGCGCCTTGCTAGGGGTGCTGGGGGGCTGGGTGACGCCACCCCCCTTTGCACCGGCGCCCTTCTTGGTGGCTGCCCTCGCCCTC
>NW_017296138.1:24173-36608 GCF_001594075.2 Trachymyrmex cornetzi | reverse complement strand
GGGAGACGGCCGCGCCCCGGTCGTTTGCGACCGCCAGGGGGTTCAGCTGTCTCTGAACCTCCTGCAGAGGAGGCCTGAAAATCGGAGACCTCTGGTCCTCCTCCGTGATCACGACCGGAGGCGTCGTCCCCTCCTCCCAGGGGTGGCTCCCTCCTTAGAGGGGCCGTCATCGTCACCGCCCGGACTCAGCGTGCCGGCGGGGGGCCTCCTTGGTCGCGTCAATTTCGACAACGCCAGTTTGGGGCGGAGGGGGGGAGGATCTTGTGCCCCGCCCCGCCACCCCGGTGAGCCGCGCGTTTTTCGAACGGAGAGAAGCAATTTCGTTTTCTAGCTTCCGCCTCTCCTTCGCCCATGCCCCCTCGCCGAGGCGGCCGTCCTCATCGTCGGCGGCGACGGCCTTACTCGCCCTGTTCAGGGTCGTCGCGAAGGCTGCGGAGAGCCTCGAAAAAACTCCCCACAGGTCCCTCACGACGTCCCCCTTAATGTTCCGGGAGCGCTCCACCGCTTTCGCGAGTGTGGAGAGCTCCCGGGTCGCGACGGCCGCGATCGCCGCCAAAGGCTGGAGCTCATAGTCTTATATGAGTCCCTCAGCCCTCGCGCTGGCCCTTTTAGACGACGCTGAGGAGGGGGGTCAAACTCCGGATCGGAAGTGATTCGGTAATCCCTCCCCAGCTGGCAGGCCCTCTCGCGGTTGGCCTTCGCGGCCCAGGCGGCCGCCGCGGACGTTCCAGCGTTCGCTGGGCCCGCGGCCGGTCTGCCCCGCTGTCGCTTGGGCTCCTCCTCGTCTGAGCTCAGCTCAACCGCCGCGGATCTTTTCCGGGTGTCGCCCCCTTGGGAAGCCATCGATACCGTTGATCCGGACCTCGATAGGCCTCCCTCGGAGGCAGACGACCCCCCGCGGTGTTTGGCCTTGCTGCCGGCAGGGCCGGGCCCTGCCGAGCGAGGAGGAGCCATCTCCTCTCGTCCCTTGACGCCCGCCCTCGCTGGCGATGCCAGCGTCGGGCTAGGAGGCGGGGAATCCTCCTTCATCCCTCCCCGGAGACGCAGGGCCCCCGGGTCGGGTTCGGGAGGGATTCCCTCCTCCCCACCAGCAAAGCTGAGCCGGTAGAGACCCGGTGCTGACGTGAGCGTTAAACCGGGCTCTCCAGCGCAGTCGAGGAGGCAGGAGTCGTAAAACTCCTGGCACTCCTCGAACTCCGGGTCGATGTTAGACCCGGAGTGTTCTACACCTCCGAGGGGGGTGGGAGTATCACCCACCTTGCCCCCGGTGTTCATTTCATTATTTAATTCATTATTTCATTCATTCAATTTCATTATTGAGTCAATTTCATTATTTCATTATTCAGTCAATTTCATTATTTAATTCATACATTATTATTCGAGTACTTCTTTATAAACATAATTTTTCACTTGATTAAGATTACTATCTTCTAAATATACTTTTAATGAATCCCAAGAACGTACTCTTGATAATGCAACACACAATTGTCCATGATTAAAAATATTTTTTCGCAGATCTACTACAACTTTTTCAAAAGTTTATTCTTGTGATTTATTTATAGTCATAGCAAATGCTAATTTCACTGGAAATCGTCTCCTTTTGAAAGGGAATGGATATGTATTTTCACAATATAATGTAATACGATTAAGAAAAATAATTTCTCCAATCTCATTACCTGACAAAATTTCACATCGTAATAAGTTACTTTCTAAATCTAAAATTAATAGTCTAGTACCATTACATAATCCTTCACTAATATTAAGAATAAGCATAATAACAGTGTATTTTCTTGAACGTAACTCATGTAGTGGAAGACTCGTTGGATTTAAAGAATTAGGATATTCTGTTGTAATTGCTTCACATATATCTTCGTTATCGTTAATTTCAAGAGTATCCACACTTGTATAAATTCTTTCTCTTATTTCATCCAATAATTTAACTACTTTCCCGTTTATTTCATCAACATCAGCATTTCTTGCAGATAATATAACGTGATTAGCTATAATGTTATATCTCTTGTGTGTTATAATATCTCCATATGTATCTTTTATCATATCCGAATCAATTTTCGCTATACATCTTTCAGGAATTTGAACATTATCCGAGTAATCATTTAAAGTACCATTTCCTAAATCTAGTAAAAATTGTGCAAATTCTCTTTCTTCTGGTAAAGTTCGTACATTTTCTGTCAATGAAAATATTTTAAATTGTGGCCATAAGGTACTAAATTTTATGGATAAATTTATAACTTCACTACGCGTAGCTCTTTCTTTTATAGGTAATAATTGTCTAAAATCTCCACCGAGAAGCACTATTTTCCCACCAAAATATAAATTATTTTGCATTATATCACGTAATGTTCGATCCATTATTTCCAATACATAACGTGGAGCCATAGGAGTTTCGTCTAAAATGAAAATATCCACAAGTTTTAAATTATCAGCTTCTTTAGACTGAACTTTAATGTTTGATGAAGAATCAGCAAAATGAGGTACCGGTAATCCAAAAACTTTAAGAATCGTTCTTCCATTTGGAAGTAATGTCGCAGCAATACCAGTAAATGCCATCGTATTGATTATTTTTTCTCTACTTTTGAGTAAATAATACAAGGTCGTATAAATGAAAGTTTTACCAGATCCACCTGGACCATCAATATAAAAACAAGTGTCACTATTATTGTTAGTAGCTACTGCTGCTAAAATTGTGTCAACAATTTCCTTTTGTTTTACATTTAGCTGTTTATATTGTCGCATACCTATCAATGTATCTTCTTGACCTTCTTCGGTATTTTCTATCTCTTGTTCCTCTGTAACTTGTTCTATTTCAAAAAAATTAGTTATATTAGATCCTTCCTTTTCTAGTAAATTAGTAATATAGTGATAAGCTTTCTTTATTCCTATTGTAAGTCCATATCGTCTTATATAATCTTCCGACATATCTTTTTTAAACTCATCCCATAATTTTTTCTGATAAACTGGTTGACAATGAATTAAAATTCGAACGAATAAATTACGAAGTCGCCTTGGCATCATCCAAACTTTAGCTTCATTCATTGCGCGATACCATTCGTTATCATCTTCTATGAGTCTTAATGCTAAACACGCAGCGGTAAAGATTTGATGTATTTCATTATTAACTGTCCTTAGTTCTTCAAAATTCTTCGCTCCTTTAACATGTAGTAAAAGTATACGTAGATGAAACAATTCTATCTGAGATGGACTAACGGAATACATTCGACCAATACAATTAAAATATCTCTGACGTTTTTCCCAACGATTAATGGTTTTACCATTAATTGTTACTTTTTTGAATACATAGTGAGATGGAATATCACTATAAAAATATTGTTTTGCTTCGTTATCTCGAGCATTTAATTGAAAATAATCCAATAACATCGTTACTCGTTCTACAGCCGATCTTATTGCATCATTATATTAACATTCTCATCTATAATTACACTATGTTCATTTGGCAAATGTACCTGTAAACGAAAAATAGTGTGACTCTTTTCTTGTAAAGGTTTGCTCAAAATACGCCAACATACTTCCACAGGACTAACATATCGAGCTTCGATAAAATCTCGAATTTCATTATGAATTATCGTTTTATCCACATTTTCTCCAATAATTATAGATGCAGCATCGTGACCTTTATAAATATATTTATACAAATATTTCACAGATCGTATACTCGAAACTATTTCCACATTAATATGACTATTAAATAAAAGTAAAAGCGTTGGATTATACGGAATGACATATCGATTATTGGCAAAAGGTCTTTCGTAAGACAATTCATCATTTCGTCGACGATATTGTGGATAACCATCTTCATCCATGATCGTTTCAGATTGAAACTGTTTTCAATCTGAAACGGAAATGTTTCGAACATTTGTTGTTTATTAAACACCAATCTCCACATGGCCCATGAATCATATGTTTTATTATTACATTATGTAAATTTCCATTTTCATCACGATTGGGAATTTCTGCTGAAATAAATCTATCCACTGCTTCAGGATTTAATATCTTATAATTTTGTTTCAAAGTAACCAACAAATGTATGTGTGGTAATCCTTGTTTTTGAAATTCTATCACATAAACATATGTAAGAACTTCTCCAAAAAATTTTTGTCTAACGATGATATCAATCAAATAATCTTTGGTAAATATCAAGAAAAGGGGAGCCACCTCCGATGACCTTGACCTTGACATATGTTGTCAAGGTCGTGACCCTGAGTGACCTCCACCAGATTTTAGGTGGCGATCGCTGTCCGTTAAAAAGTTATAAACAAAAAAAGTTTGAAAAATTACGTTTTGTTTCTGCTATACCACGTGCTATCCACGCGAAGCGACTCTCACGTTCGACTGTCCACGTACAGGTGTTCACACTCAAAATATTGAGAAACTTTGGAGAGATATGAAAGGCGTATTACCTCGATATGAGACTTCAAAAGTACATTATGAACATTACTTGGCCGAATTAATGTTTAAACGAAATTATCCTTTACAAGAACGTATTGATGTATTTTTTGA
The DNA here is from genome assembly GCF_001594075.2 of Trachymyrmex cornetzi. Lineage (NCBI taxonomy): Eukaryota > Metazoa > Arthropoda > Insecta > Hymenoptera > Formicidae > Trachymyrmex > Trachymyrmex cornetzi. Next base: position 32,072 of record NW_017296138.1, on the reverse strand, counting down.
TATTATGGCTCGTTTCTATTCACCATATCGCGATCAATGAATAATTTATTCACCATATCGCGATCAATGAATATGCATGGATACAGTGGGTTCCGCCCCTCCTGCGGGGGGGCTCCACTACGGTTTTTTTCTAACCTAAACCATCCTATTTGTTGGTGTACCTTTGCTTCGGGTGGAAAGTCGAAACCCACGTGCGACAGTTTCCACCCGAAGCAAAGGTTATTCCACACCAACAAATGGGACGGTTTAGGTTAGAAAAAAACCGTAGTGGAGCCCCCCGAAGGGGGGCGGAACCCACTGCCTTCACGCGTACAATTTCTACACGTAGAATCTATGATTGTACTGTCGCATGTGGGTTTCGACTTTCCACCCGAAGTAAAGGTTATTCTACACCAACAAATGGGTTGGTTCAGGTTAGTTTTTACCGTAGTGGAGCCCCCCCGCAGGGGGGGGGGCGGAACCCACTGTATCCATGAATATTCATTGATCGCAATATGGTGAATAAATTATTCATTGAGTCGAAGGTGAGAGTCGTGCGCCCCTGAAGCAGGGGGGAGGGGGATGAGAGTTGGAGGTGAGAGTCGTGCGCCTCTGAAGCAGGGGGGAGGGGATGAAAGTCGGAGGCAAGAGTCGTGCGCCCCCGAAAGTCAAAACCTATATAGAATAGTATTTAATACTGCATATATAGCAAAAATAATACGTTATTTTTCGAATTTTTTTGTTCATAACTTTTTAACGGACAGCGACCACCACCTAAAATCTGGTGGAGGTCATTCAGGGTCACGATCTTGACAACATATGTTAAGGTCAAGATCATCGGAGGTGGCTCCCCTTTTCTTGATATTTATCTAATCTTTTTTTATATTGAATACACGAGCACAGATATCTGGTCTATCTACAGGTTGTTGATTTGGAAGTAAATTTTCTTTAATTTCGCGCTAATTTGGATTGCAAGTCATAGTAATAAAAAGATCTGGTTTTCCATATTTTCTAACAATAGCCATCGCATCTTGATAATGCTGTAACATATTACGCGGTGAACCTACAAATGTCGATGGAAGTATAATCATTTTTCCTATATGAGCATCGTTATTATTAGCAACATTTGCCAAATAGTCAATTAATCCTTGATAACTTTCAGCTCGCAATTGTTTTTGATTCTGTTTGCAATAATTAACTCTATCTTTTTCAATTTTAACATAATTATCTACAAGCCATTGTTGAAATAATCGTCTTCCCAAAATAAAAATATTAAAATTATCACGTATAGCTATTCGATGTTTCACGTAAGCAGCTCTACTAACTCATTTATTACTATTATTACATCGTAAATTACCATGCCAACCTTGATTATCGTATGGATAATACGATGGATAAATCCGTGGTTCTACATTTGGATTCATCGTACTGATTTGTTGTAACGTCTTGTTATTTTTATTATAAATTGTAACATATGTTTCTGGAATTTCTCCATCTGCAGTAGTAGAAAAAACAGCTGCTACTTCATTTACTCTTTGTATGTTATATCGACCACGATCAAAAAATACCTTTTTTTGTTAAAAATCCTAATTGTAATTCACGTATATTATGATTTTCTGTTTGCTGTGCTTGAATTTCTTCATGTATCATTCGATATGGTTGAGCGAAAATATTATTTGTACGTATTATCTATTAAACGTAAAATTTCTTCATCAATATTCGAATTTTGATGTAATCGACATTCTATTGCTTCATTATTATCTACAATGAAAAGTTGACCATAACTTGGCATTTCGTTAGGTGTAGGATATAAAGCGGTATTAATTTGATAATAAATCTGTCCTTGAATTTTGAAACAATAAGATCCACGTCTTTGCGCACTGAAATCTGATATTTTTGCATTAAAGGACGCGGAAGAAAATGTATTGTTGTAACCACGAATACGATTATAAAAATGATTTGGTTTTGAATGATTTCCCATAAATAACTCATACAATTCATGCGGAGGTTGTGGTAAAGGATCTAATTCAACAGACCCATGACTGCAGCAATCATAAAATGAATTTCCTTTATTAGCTACTTTTTCAGATTTAAAATGTTTTGCACCGCAATGTTCGCAATATACATTCATTTCTCCTATATAATGTTCTTCAACGTTTTGTAATTGAACAACATTAGATACGTTAAAACTCATATAAACCTTTTCTAAAGCTCGATAGTTTTCCTGCCGCTTTACTTTTTTATTTTTATCAATTATATTAGAAGACATTGATTTTGATTTTAGTATTTTGTTATTTGTTAAAATAATATCTGGAGATGGTTCTTTATGTAAAATGATTGATTTTCCAAATTTATTATCTAAACTTGTTAATCTATTCGATGTGCTAGGTATAGGAGTAGGAATGTTATTATTTAATATAACTTCCACATTAGACTTATTAACATTTTCAGTTATTTCATTATTAACATTAAGTAATTTTATGCTATCATTTACAGCAGTAACCCCATTATTATCTTTTATTATAGAAGCATTTGTAATAGTTGTTGTATCAATTACTTGTGATGCAGTAGTAATTGTTTCGCTTATTGGATATACCATTTTCATAGATGATGAAGAGGCCTGAAAATCTATTATTATCATTCCTGCAAAATTTGATGAAGTTTGTCGTAAATTTAAAGAAATCTCATTAATATTTGACGAAAATTGACAATCTGTATTTATCATCAATCGTTCTTTTTCCCGTTTTTCAGCCTGCCATTTTGCCTTTCTTTCTCGTTTTAAACACTGAAATTTTTCCTCTTCCTCGACTGTTCGAACTATTTTTCTTCGAGGCATGATTTCAATCCAAACAAGTATCAATTTCAATTGAAATCAAAACCAATTATAATTCAAGTCAAAGCTAATTTCAAATTCAGTCGAAATTTTCATTCAACAGCAATTTTCATTCAAACAATTTTCATTCATATCAAAGTTAATGTCAATTTACATTATTTGTATATTCAATTCAAGTTATAATAAATTTCAATTTAGAATTCAATACTAATTTCAATCCAAGTAAAAACTAATTTCAATTCAACTCGAAATAAATTCCAATTAAAATAAAAATTAAGTCCAATTAAAATAACCAATTTCGATTTAAATCCAAATTAATTCTAATTCAAGTGAGAATCAATTTCAATTCCAATAAAAACAAATTTCAATTTAAATAAGAAACTACTTAAATTAAAATCAAAATTAATTATGGTTTAACAATTTATAAATAGAAAAATAATTTATATAAAATACGAAATTGAAACCAATATTAATTCAACAATTTAAAATAAGTTTAACTTCTATTAGTCAATATTATATTAGAACTAATTTAAATTCATTAATATAAAATTATTCAATTTTAATTTAACAAACCAGATATAAAACGAATATTTACTATAATTAAATTCAAATTCAAATATTTAATATGATTGTCAGTTTAATTTAAATAATATTAATAATACTTAAATTAGATACTTGTTTATGAATTTCTAAAATTAAAGAAAACTAACCTTTGTGCATAGTTCGATTTGATGTATTATACTCACATCGACTGATTTTTAATAATTTTTACTGCTTCACCAATAAAATTATATTTGAAGTACACCTCTTTGTTTCTTTTTCCATTTTAAAATTATAAGAGTGTTTAAATGTAATCTGAAAAAAATAACAACGATATTAAAAATAATAATAAAATAATAATAACTATATACAAAAAATATACAAAATGGTTTAAGTATCATACATGTCATAGATTTTCAATGACATTTAAAGTATACATAAAGAAACGTAAAAAAAATCTCTAATAAAATATATTCTACTTATAATAAATGTAAATCTTAAATGTAATTGTTGAGATTTCCAAATGTTCAAAATATATTATTAAGAGCATATTATAGAGGAAAGTCACCGATATTGACATAGGTCTCCTAAAGTGACACCCCCTTATTTCTCAGAAACTAACTATTGCACTTTATTAATACTAATAAAATCATGATCTGTTCAGCTAATTAAAGAAGTACAAACTCAAAATTCATATATTTTTGGCTTATTTCTATACCAAATCAGTTAAAAACGAATCCGAGAAGAAATTTCTCACGATGTTCTTTTGCAAATTGCGTAATTAAAATAATAGTGACTATATTATTGATAATATTATGTCATTTTAAATGTTTATAGTTTTATAAATTAATTTTCTTTAGAATAGGATATATCTTCATTTATAGAATAGGAATGTTGACATTATTGTCTACTATGTAAGTTTTGGAGTCCATTTTATCAGACGCTTATTTTTGCATAACTTACGAAAAGCTTAATTATTGCAAAATTGCAAACAGTATTATAAAAATTGCTTATACTATCTGATAGAAGACACTTTTTACTTTGTATTTATGTTTTTGAAGTTTTATTTTTACATTTTGTTTAAGAAATATTGTTTAGAAACAAAGTGATATGTCGGTATCAGTGATACCCCTATTATTATGTGAACTACATATACAAAATTATACGGTGGTCGCAAATTTGAGAAATACGAACTATCAAAAATCAGATAGATTAAACTGGAACCTATTAAATTTTTACAATAAAAGGATGATATCCGAGATGTTCTACACTGTTCAAAAAATTAGGGGATGACTTCTTCTCAGTAAATTTTTACTCATATTCGAACTGTAATTACTCAGCAAATAATTAACATAAAAAAAAGTTTAAAAAAAGATTTTGCAAAGCAAATTTTCTACCATAAGGTGTTTTTATTTAATTTTTATTCAGTATAATATTTAAAGGCGTGGTGAACTTTGAATAGGAACGTATTTGAGATATCTAAAATCTTAAAATTTGCAATTTCTACCAACTAATAAAAAAATTGCCGAATGTAATCATTGATACCATCTTAAACTATGGACTTTGCACTTTCAAGTGAAAAAAATCTTTGTCTTACACTGATTGTCGTGAGTGGTTTCAACGCTTCAAGAACGGTGATTTTGACGTCGAAGACCGGCATAGCGGTAGAAGAGAGAAGGTTTTCGAAGATGCAGAATTGGAGGCATTACTTGATCAAGACTCGTGTCAAAATCAAAAAGAATTGGCACGATCATTGGGAGTGACTCAACAAGCCATTTTAAAACGCCTCAAAGCCATGGGAATGATTCAGAAGCAAGGAAATTGGGTGCCGTACGAGTTGAAGCCGAAAAATGTTGAACGGCGTTTGTTTGCTTGTGAACAGCTGCTTGAAAGGCAAAGACGGAAGGGATTTCTGCATCGCATTGTGACTGGGGACGAAAAATGGGTTCATTACGATAACCCCAAGCGCAGAAAATCATGAGAAGTTTCCAGCCATGCTTCCACGTCGACGGCCAAACCGAATATTCACGGCTCCAAGGTCATGCTCTGTATTTGGTGGGACCAGCTCGGCGTAGTGTATTATGAGTTGTTAAAACCGACTGAAACAATCACAGACGATCGGTATCGAACGCAATTGATGCGTTTGAGCCAAGCATTGAAAGACAAACGGCCGCAATACAACGAGAGACACGATAAAGTGATTTTGTAGCATAACAATGCTCGACCCCATGTTGCGAAAGTGATCAAGACATACTTGGAAACGTTGAAATGGGAAGTCCTACCCCATCCGCCGTATTCTCCAGACGTTGCTCCCTCTGACTATCACTTGTTTCGATCAATGGCACACGGCCTGGCTGACCAGCACTTCCGGTCTTATGAAGAAGTAAAAAATCTAGAGAGTAAGAAATCTAAGAAGTAAGAAAGCTAGAGAGGTGGCAATTCTCTCTCTCATAAGGTTGGAAGGAGAGGGGATCGATTGGAATGAGGGACGGAAAAAAGACAAGTACATCCGGGGATGGTAACTATGACTCGGTCGTTTGCTGATGGAATAAAGTTGGACATGTAATATATTAGTTGGAGGGCATCATGGAAAAGGAGGGGAAAGGGATTTGGAGGAGAGTAGGAGTCTATTGGGGAGGGAACAGTTGAGGAGGTGACTTCTGAGGCAGGGGTCTTTTCGATCGAGGGTGGTATCGGGAGAGGGTTGGACGGGAAAAGGGTATCGAAGAAATCAGGCGACAGGTCGAAAACGGAGGAATATGAGATTTCAGGTGGAGGCGATAATGATGGCAGGAAGGGTTGAACGACAGGACTTGTTTCGAGTGTTAGCGAGTGTGGGGATGGAGAGGGTTCCCTAAGATTCTCCGAGATGACCGAGTGGACACGGACGTGAGGCCCCGTTACTTGACGGCGACGAAAGGTGGAAATCTTGGAATCTTGTTCCTTTTAGGCCTTAGTGTTGTTTTTCCGGGTTGATTAGCGTTTTTACGAGTTTTTCGCGGAGCCTGTGTGGTCTGTTTTTCAGTTTTTATAAGGCGACTCTTGCTCGCGTCTCGCAGGCGCCAATCGTAATTGCGGCGGAGTCGATTCTCTCGAAAGAAAAGAATCTGCGTCTGCAGGACGTAACAACAGTTTATTGTTAGTTGAACTTCTGTTAGTTCAACTATGGTTGATATGAGAATAAATGAATGACATTGAATGATTGCAACATGAGCAACTCGTAATGAATAGAAAGAATAAATCAAGGAAATAATCTTGAATGAATGTAGAAAATAAACAAAGTGAAAGCCATTCGAAATACTTTTGGATGGCATTTTTCATATAATTACCACCACCTCGCCGTTACTATACCTGCTTCCTGTCGGCATCTGAGGGGTGACACCCAGTTGGACACGGCTCAATTGGACACGAGCCACTCACAGCGCTTGAGACTACAAAGCTCCTAAGCACCGACCGCTGTGATTGATGGTGTCCAATCGAGACGTGAATCAAAGCTTGATTCAAATTGATCATTTGTTGTCGGTAGCGTTCAGTATTAACGGTTTCACCAGGTTTTAACAGCTCATAATAGATAACATCTTTCTGATCCCACCAAACACAGAGCATTGTCTTCTGTCCATAGCGATTTCGCCTTGCAGTCGATGTCGATGGTTCGCCTGGAGTTATCCATGATCTTTTACGCTTAGGATTCTCAAAATATATCCACTTTTCATCGCCAGTCACAATTCGATGGAGAAATGACTTTCTTTTGTACCTGGCGAACAGCATTTCGCAAGTGGTTTTTCGATTTTCCTGCTGTCTTTCATTCAGTTCATGTGGAACTCATTTTCCCATCTTCTGGATGTTTCCCATGGATTTCAAACGTATGGAGACGGCTTCTCATGTCACATTCAATTGATCCGCGAGTTGTTGTTGAGTTTGAGCGTCATCCTCATCCAACAATGCTTGCAATTTACTATCTGCAAACTTTTTCGATGGTTTTCCACGTTCTTCTTTTCTCACGTAAAATCACCACTTTTGAATTTTTTAAACCACTCAAAGCACTGTGATTTACCAAGAGCATGCTCACCATTAGCTTCGACAAGCATTCGATGCGATTCTGCAGCAGTTTTCTTCAAATGGTAACAGAAAATCAATGCTGTCCGCAAATCGTAGTTTCCAGGCACAAAATTCGGCATGTTCAACGCTATTACAAACTATACTGTTGTATGAAACTTGTATTGTTGGGAGTTGAAAATCTTTGTCAGATGTCAGAACAAGGAAATGGCGTCAATGACGCGGTCTGACGGCAACTACATTGACAGCTATGGCCATTTATTGGTAAATTACGGTTTCATATTTACATACCTGGTATAACTCGTTTTGTTCCTGTCTGTCTTACCTCTTTCTCGTTTTCTATCGCTCATCACTGGTTTCTCACCAATATCACTTTCTAGTCTCTTATATTTCCTCTTTTGTCTTTCGCATCTATCTCAATTCTTCCCTCTCTCATCTCTCGCCTCTATCTTGTCTCACCACTCGTCTGGTGTCTCTTTCTTACTTCCAAT
>NW_017296138.1:23358-24058 GCF_001594075.2 Trachymyrmex cornetzi | reverse complement strand
AAGCCGGCGAGTTGCGGCCGATCGAGATTATCGGATCTCAATAAGGGCTGAACCGATCAAGTTCTAAGTGTACTCAATCGACTGCAACCGGTCGGGATATATAATGAAAGTGTTTTTATTTTTTCTCTACGTGCTTTACGAGCGGAGGTATTGCGACGCAAAATACAAATGTGAAACTTTTTTATTAAGAAACGTCATCATTATCGTCGTCACGTCGTCGCTACGAAGTGGTGGGGGTAATGTCCCTTTGGAATTTTGGGCGCAAGATGCAAATGTGGCGCTGGCAATGTGCATGGTCACATCACACATGTCTGTTTTCTGTGGCTATTGATTGATTAGGTTAGGTTAGGTATCGCTTTACCCCGTGGACCGAGATATATATATTAAACGTTAAAGTTGATCACTATAATTCAGGATATACAGGGTGACCAATTTTAACTTAGACAGCCGAATAACTCGAAACATCGCGTTAAATAAAAAAATGTTTAAAACAAAAATTGTTGGATATGAAGGGGCTGATTGAACTATGACCTTGACAATGACCTTAACCTTCATTTTCAAGGTTATTTGAAGGTCTACTTTCAATTTTCAAATAGAAAACCATATTTTTGATCCCGGATTTTGAAAGAGCGCAAAATTTTACGTCCAGATAAACTTTCATGTTATGGGTCAAAGTGGACCATAGAGATCATTTCAAAGA
>NW_017296138.1:19709-22893 GCF_001594075.2 Trachymyrmex cornetzi | reverse complement strand
CCCAGCCAGTGAAGGCAAGGTCGAGTGGTGACCCAACCAGTTAAGGCAAGATTGCATTGTTATCAGCTCTCTCCGCATGGAAGAGATGCTCACAGTGTGCACCATTATTTTCTGAGCATAACAGTAATCGACGGCGAAAGTTACGTTGTACATTTCCAAGCATTAAAGGAGTTATCGCTTCACAAGCTCTTCTTATTCTTTCCATCATATTCAATCTTGTCGTTGGAGCTTCACTATACACTGCACCTTTAACGTATCCCCATAAAAAGAAATCAAGGTGGTTCAAACCCGGTGATCTCGGAGGCCACAGAACTGGTCCAATCCGCCCTATCCACCGATTTGGGAATCTTTGATTCAAAAACATCCATATAATACAAGCATAATGAGTAGGAGCACCATCTTGTTGATACCATAAATTTAGTCTAACTGCATGGGGAACATTCTCTAGGTATGCTGGCAAATCATTTTCGAGGAATTCCAAATACATTGGACTATTAATTGTACTTTCAAAAAAAATGAGGTCCAATGACTTCGCCATTGCAAATGCCTACCCATACGTGTAAACGATGTTGATTAAGCACCTCACGATACCAATGTGGATTTTCTGGTGACCAATAGTGGTAATTATGCCTATTGAGACTACCATTGCTGATGAATGTTGCTTCATCACTGAAACAAACATTACTGAAAAATTCTGGGTTCTGATCTAACATCTCAAGAGCCCATCTATAAAATTGTACTCTGAGTACGTAGTCGACCTCACTTAATTCCTGTACCAGAGTAATATGATACGGATGGTAATTGACTGATCGTAACAATCTGTGTACCATAATTTGAGGGATTCCCAGTTCTCGTTCTACTTGACGGGTACTAATATGGGGATTTTGATGAACCATAGCCAAAACTGCGAGCAATCTAGGATCATTATTATTATGAAGTCTATTCCTTCGCCTTTCGCGTTGAAGTGGATTATTACGAGATCTCCTTTCAATGTTCATAATTTGTTGAGCAGTAGGATAGCGGCGATTTGGGAATCGCTCGGTATAAGTACGGGCAGTAAGTCTATAATTTCTACCACATTCACCAAAGGTTATAAGAATATCGACTACTTCTGTAGGCGCATAATTTGCCATTTTACTGACCAGAATTTTATCAGATTATAAATGTTAAAAAAAATACATAAGCACTTGTGACTTTGGCACTAAATGGACAAAATTTTGGAGGGATACTTAGAGGAACTCCATCAGATGGAAAGTTTAATTTTCGATTTTGAAGGTAAGGTATGCTAATATCTAAAGAATCACAACAAGAAAATAAATATGTATTATAGCATAAAATTTATTAAAAATCCCCACTTGACCTTGAAATGGTCATGAAAATATGGGTTCAAGGACATTGTTAGGGTCATGGTTTGGTCTCCCCTGGACATCCAACAATTTTTCTCACAAACACTATCCGGGAAAAATCAAGATTTTTTGGCTTTCTGCTTCGATTAGGAATTTATCTTTGAAATGACCTCTACGGTCAACTTTGACCCATAACATGAAAGTTCATCTGGACGTAAAATTTTGCGCTCTTTCAAAATGCGGGATCAAAAATATGGGTTTCTATTTGAAAATTGAAAGTAGACCTTCAAATAACCTTGAAAATGAAGGTCAAGGTCATTGTCAAGGTCATAATTCAATCAGCCCCTTCATATCCAACGATTTTTGTTTTAAACATTTTTTTATTTAACCGCGATGTTTCGAGTTATTTGGCTAAGTTAAAATGGGTCACCCTGTATAGTTTATTTTGGATTGTCAAGAATAAGTCTAATTTATTTCAAAGTAGCATTAAAAAATATAATTTTATTTGAAATTTTGAATAAAACTATCTTGAACAGAGGGAATACTTAGGAAATTTTTTTACGTGTTTTAACACTAATAAGTATCCTGTTATATGTATATATCATTTTGATTATATATATTATTTTCTTCTTCAGAAACCAGTTTTATTTAATTATATCGGAGATATCTTATCCACTGCATTAATCATTCTAGCTAACTTTTCCTGATAATGTATTAATAGGCTTGGAATGTATTTATAAGATTATTCAACATTCTTATATGGTATATATGTGTATATACTATGATATATATAGGGTTTATTCTCATGTACATATATTATATTTTATTATGTTGTCACGAGTGCGATATTGTACAAGTGACCATTGCGCCACGATACGTGTTTAGCTTACACGAACGAAATCATATTATTTAAAATAAGATAAACAATAAAATAAATTTAAAAGATGACCCTGAAGGGAAATAAATTCGGAACAAAAGAAAACGCTAACTCAGATTTGCGCGGCCTCGTCCGATAAGCGGAACGCTGACGGATCAACGCGGACGGCCCAAGGCTGACCCCCAAAATATCAAATATAAGCGCGACTCCATCTGCGGTCGACGGTCAGAAATTCGGTCAAGTGTATAAGCATAACGCGTCGCGTCGCGACGTCCGAATCATTACAGTACATATATCGCGACGCGAGTACGATAAGTAAAGTGTGATTGTAAATCGATGCAAGTAGTGTTTGGTGAGAATAAAGATATTTAATATAAGTGCTAAAAACTACGAGAAAGTGTTTATTTCTACTAAAACCGCTCCCGAGTCCTTTGTGGATCCCGAACCGTGCCGTACAGCGGCACAACAATGTATTCACTTGACAAATATTTCAGAAAAAAGGACTAATAAATTCTGGTTATGCTAAATCGATTTATCATGTTTTGCAATTTTTAACTCATCAAAAGGAAACAAGATACATTATTCCTTTGAATTCCTGCATGGCCAGTCTTTTAGCTACTATGGAATAATGGGATAATACTATAAATCTATTTGAGGTTGTAGCCGAATCACAGTCTCCTGCATGTAATTCGGTCCAACCTTTTGCCCTCTATCCGGTCGCCACTCCTTTTGACCTCCAAAGGAGAAGGTTTGTCCTCTATCGCATGTGGTTCGGATCGCACAAGGATGGGTTATCATAATTGATAATTCTCAGTTTATCCGTATCACAATATATGTATATATATTTATTCAATTTGTAACGATGTGTTACGTCCCCGAATTTTAAACATTCTCAAGGACAAATTGTTGTAAGAAACATAACCATGTAACCATATTTAGAGATAAGACTAATTCTGTATCC
>NW_017296138.1:15099-16139 GCF_001594075.2 Trachymyrmex cornetzi | reverse complement strand
CTCTCCCGACAGTCGAAGTCGTGCCGTATAGCAAAGACAAGCAGAAAGCGCATTCAGCGGGGCGACGTATCGCTCCTCGCGTTTCGACACGTCGCTCGGCATAGCGACGCACGTGCTAGCGGTGTAAGCCCGCGTTCCGCGCACCCCGCATCACCGAGCGATTCACGCGACCACGTTCGCGCTGTGAATCGTGCCCGCCGCACACACACATACGCGCTACACACACACACACCGCCGTCAGCAAACATACCAGCCGCGACAATTTGTACCGACACGCACACACACCCACATACACATACTCTATACTTTCAATAGAATAATATATTCTCATTTTATCACCAAACCCGCGTCGACCGTATATTATTACCGCCTTGCATCTCTCCTCCTTGCCGAACCTCTTTGCGACCCTGGCCGCAGCCCGTGACCGACGAGCTACGTCCGCGCAAAGTAAGGTTGTTTCAAATTTGTACATTGCATAAATCTGAACACATTGGTGGGAGTCTCCCACTTTGTTAAGCAACTTAATATCACATACTGTGCTCCGCGTGAGCATGTATTCTCTCGTACCGTTCCACGCGAGTGGGTGGTTCAAGTACTATTCTACTTATTCGACTCCGCTCCGATCCGACTGACCCGACGACGACGACTACGATCCCTCCTCTTGGCTTCGCACGCGCTTATATGATCCGCGCCATCCCCTCTACGGTCTTCGACCCTAGCGCCTCGCTCGCATACTGCGCCTCCGCGTTCGCTTAGCTCGCTCTCGCTACTCTTAGCTTCTAATTACATTATTCCGCATATATGATAGATCGGATCACATTACATGAATTTTCTTTTCTTTCAGGTACCTCGTGTGAACAGCATTTATCAACGATAGGATTTCTTTGGCCTCCCGTCCAGCAGGTAATATATAAAACTTAAATTAATTACATTGCTTTTCTTCCAGGTACATTACATCACGGATAAAGTCCCGTCGGTTCTCCGGCCTTCAGGTAAGTATTGCTCACAATGATTAATTCAACTTATAATTATTCTACCGC
>NW_017296138.1:10269-13063 GCF_001594075.2 Trachymyrmex cornetzi | reverse complement strand
TCGTTTATTGCTGTCATTTACCGACTTATTTATCTATAGTTTCATTAGCACTGTATTATGTGTCGAAATTTCACTGTATAGTTACTTTAATACTTTAACAAGTTACTTTTAAATTAAAAGTATAAAAATATAAAACAGGCCGCTTGATATGTGAACATCATTACGTATATATTCATGCCGTTTATAACCTCGCGAATTTGGTAACGGCATGAATATATACGCGATGACGTTTACACGTTAAGCGGTCAAGCGGCCCGTTTTAAATTTTTATACGCTTTAGATTAAAATTACTCAGAAACTAAAGCCGCAATCAAAGATCTAAAAACACTTTTATTATATGTCTTCAGTATCTTTTGATTGCGATCAGTCCGAATAAAATTGGTGCAGCCGATACCGAGATCTGGAGATCATTTCGCAAAAAGGGACTATTTCAGCTTTTCAAATTTTTTCAGTCGTACGTGTAACGTACATAAAGCGTTTTGTCCATTAAGCTGCTATTCATAATGCCTTCATAGAATTCTAATTTTATATATAAAATTAAAGTAAAATTAGCAACGAAAGTGAACCTTAACGCGTATTTGATTAATCATGATTCTTTATCTATAATAACTAGTGAAGAAGCAATTATTGAATATAATCGGCTAAACGACTACATGAACCAGAAACACAAATTATTATTACTATTTCAAAAGAGTTATCGTAAAATTAAAGATGTGCCATGGGCATTACCGAAAATAATAACTTCCGTTCAACAGTCAGATCAAAAAGTTCGACAAAATATTACTTCTTGGTTACCACAAGCGATTGATTTCCGAGATGCTTCATATAAAAGAACAAAAGATCATTACAATGTTTATTTCATTTAATTATTATTAGAAAACAATTATTTAATTCTGATAAACTAAATGTTTTAAATATATTAGCGCATCGACATGAAAACGGAATATGTACTTAATTTGAGTACCTACGCAGTACGAAAATATCTAGGGGAGTATTTTTCGACTGGTATTAAACGAGATGCATTTGATTTTGTTGTAGCTCTTTGTACTAAATATGATTTTATAGAAAATTTGGTTGAGCATCAAATTATTTCTACTTGTCGATGCATAACATGTGGTGATACAAAAGTTACTACTAATAATACTTTTATTTTCTCAATTTTTGTTAACAATTCGAACAAGGAAAGTTTTAATCTTAAATTTACTAAATACTTGATTTTCACATTGGTCTAAATAAAATAATAAATTATGTGAACGTTGTGAGGGAAATGATATATTATTTAAAAATAAAATAACATTGAGAGACGAAACAGATAATCCTCCATTTAATTTCATTTTCATACCAAAATGGAACATTAGTGAAGGTGCCAACAAAAATTAATTTATGTGCTCTTCCAACAAGTGCAATACTAATAGCTGGACAGCCGTATAAAGTTATGAATGCTATATTCACTATGGTCCATGTATCGAAAACGATCATTTTATAAGTATGTATAGAGAAGGTTCACCTTGGATTGAAGCTGATGATACGCAAGTTACAAAAAAGCAATGCCCTAGAGCTAAAAACATTTCTACATTATTTTTGGAAAATGTTGATAATAAATAATTTGTTCTAGTAATACTCACACGTGTGAAAAGATATAGTATTAATCATATAAGAATATAAGATGTTTAACACTACAAAATGCGTGATATCTTAACAAAATTACCTTTTTAAAAAAAGGTAAAAAAAAGGCGCCAAGTGTGCATGTACCTTCCATAAAAACTGTACTTTACATAAACTAAAAAAAAAAACCGTTACATAAATAATATAATTCAAGTGGTAATATTTTGTTAACTTTTTATTATAAATTATCCCTCAGTAGTACGCGTATGCATGTGTTAAAAAAGAAATGAAATCAAATCTTTAAATTACGTCAATTATAAAACGAATATATAATTTCTTGCAACATATAACATATACTATTGTATTTTATAAATTGCGAAAAGAACATATATTTTATTGCAATATATAATATTTTATTAACGAGACAAAAAATGATACGTACCTTTATCTTTCTATTCAAGAGTCTTTTATATTTGCAATGGAATACAACATTTAATCTCAAAAAATTAAAGACGAAGCATCACAAAATAAGAAAATTTTATTAAAATAAAATTTTTTAAGTAAAAATACTTGGCGCGCTGCAAGACCTCAAAATATAATAAGATGATCATCAAATAATATCGAATAAAAAAAATAATTAAGAGATTAAGTAAGAAAATGAGGTGGACTAACAATATATAGTGTGTGTGCGTGTGTGTGCGTACAAGCAAATAATTAAAAATACCAAATATGAAAAATAATGAAGAGATTTAAAAAAGAGAATTAGTAATATACAGCGTGTTCATATGTGCAACCAGATTTAGATAGGTATCCAGCTTAGATTTAATATAGAATACGTATTTATATGATGTGCGTTATATATTGTAAAAGCGTATAAGACTAGTTAGTCTAGTGCCGATAGCTTTTGTAGATAAAAAAATTAATAACAGGCAACGACCGGCGGGAAAATGAAGTTAAGGATGTAACAAAACGAAAAAAAAAATGTTTAAACACGAGATGTGAAATGTGAAATGGTGAAATGGGGGTGCTGTTTAGGGGTTGAAATCGGTTTTTCTCGACTTGCGGCGAAGGGTGACCTCCTAGTGGAAAAATGTTCAATATAAAAGTTATAGATAATAAAAAAATCTAAAACTTTTGTATTTGACATTTTTCAACATAACCTCAAATTTTTCGAGAAAATGGCGAAAAA
>NW_017296138.1:9956-10251 GCF_001594075.2 Trachymyrmex cornetzi | reverse complement strand
TGATTTTTCAGTTTTTAATTTTTTTCTCACGTAAAAATAATTTAATTTACGTGAAATTTTGTGGAAGTATACCTTTTTTTGCCTGGAATAAGCTTGATTTTTTGGAATTAAAAACAAATAGTTTTTGAGATCTTGACACTTTCTTAAAAAACTACCCTCATCTTCCACGGACAACTTTATTGATGTTTTTTTTATATTTTTATACTTATATATATATATATATATATCATTTCAACCGTTGAAATGTGTACTTTCAAATGGTCTATGCATGTTGTAGGTTAAATTTTCATTAAAC
>NW_017296138.1:6535-7706 GCF_001594075.2 Trachymyrmex cornetzi | reverse complement strand
TATAAGACTAGTATAGAAATAATGATTTCAGATTTGTAAGACGTGCGGTTTAAGTTAAATTTAAAAGTAGATTTAAAATTAGTTATAATCTTAATTGTAATTGCGATTGGAATTTTAATGTTAATTATTGTTAATTAAACAGTAAACGTTGTTTATTTCTTTTATGTAACATTTACTTATTATATTTTGAGGTCTAGCAGCGCGCCAAGTATTTTTACATAAAAAATTTTATTTTAATAAAATTTTCTCATTTTGTGATGCTTCGTCTTTAATTTTTTTTAGATTAAATGTTGTATTCCATTGCAAATATAAAAGACTCTTGAATAGAAAGATAAAGGTACGTATCATTTTATATCGTTAATAAAATGTTATATGTTGCAATAAAATATATGTTCTTTTCGCAATTTACAAAATACAATAGTATATATTATATGTTGCAAGAAATTATACATATATTCGTTTTACAATTGGCGTAATTTAAAGATTTGATTTCATTTCTTTTTTAATACATGCATACGTACTACTGAGGAGGAATTTATAATAAAAAATTAACACAACATTACCACTTGAACTATATTATTTATGTAACGGTTTTTTTTTATTTTATTATACGGAATTCTTTAACTATCAGGCGATAAATTTAAAATTATAAAGGTAACTTAAGAATATAAACAACACAAATAAGGAGCATACAACCACTATGGAGGGTAATGTTTATGAGTATCAATTCATTTGAAAATCTGAAAATCTCACGTTAAAATATAAAAATATAAAAAACATAAACGTTTCGATCAATTTTTTACATCGATATCTAGAATGGACCGCTGATGGCGATAGTGGGGGTAGAAACACGAGTAGAGTGAGAAGTAGATAATATGATGATCGTTCTTTCTCTGTTTACTAAGTCTGATTAGTTGTTGTTGATCCAGCAGTATTGCTGCAACCAATCAAGTTTAGTAAAAAGAGAAAGAACGATTATCATATTATCTGCCTCTCACTCTACTCGTGTTTTTACCCTCACCACCGCCATCAGCGGTCCATTCTAGATATCGATGATTCCGACATATTACATGATAGGTACCCAGGTTAGGTCGATGTCGACAGTGAGTGCATCAAGAAGACTAGAACTAATGCTGGATTCACATTGCATCCGATGTACGTCGTACGACGC
>NW_017296138.1:659-4355 GCF_001594075.2 Trachymyrmex cornetzi | reverse complement strand
CCCTCCCTCCCTCTCTCTGGCTCTCTCTTTCTCCCTCCCTTTCTTTCTCTATTGTGCTTTCATGTTCTCGTTTTTTAAAATTGTATTTAAAACAGTTCTTTTGTTCTTCATTCTTAATTTTTTCAGAAAGTTTACGTATGAATATTAATAATGAGAAGAAAAATGATCATAACAAAATTGATCCGTACTACGAATTAAAAAATTTAAATGCCAAAGAGCTTTTGACTTCTAATGATGGGTTTGATGCTATTCAAATGTACGATAGAAGTGTGTAAGTACCGTTGGACGCATTCAACCGATTTAACACTTATACGAGTGTTCGTTGTTATTGTTGCATTCTTTTGGATTATCCAATCAAAACTTGACATCTAGAAAAATACATGAATACTAGCGAGCGTTGTTGAATTTGCTGAATGCTGTCATTGATGTTATTAATCCATCCAAGATTGTTATGTTATTAAAATCGAATTTATATTTGTAACTTTACTTTCATACATATATTTTTATACAGAGAGGTGATAGGTTTTGTCAATGGGATGGAATCTCCACGTGTTCTTGGAGATAAACAATAACAATATAAATTTTTCAAATTTTTCTTAAATAACGGTAATGGTAAGCGAGTTCAAGTTGTCGCATGGAATGAAGCTATCGATCATATTGAATATCATAAAACCTAATTTTGTAAGTATTTTAATTTTGTTCGTTTAAATCAGTATATATGTATGTGCATAAGTTTTATTGATATTTTAAATGCATTACAATAACATTCCATTAAATTGTTAAATTGCAGATCATTCATTTAGATGGGGTATTGGCTCGTCCTCCTAAATTTCTTTACTTTAATAATGGGAATTTGCCATACAAATTGCAAATTTCCTCAAACACTATCATTTCTAAACTTGGTAAATATGACCTCATTGTTACATCGAATTTGCAACCAGAACGGATTGAATTTTGTAAAGTTATGAATTCTTCAGTAAAAGTTGGTAAGTGTTTTATTACTTTATATATTATTAATAATAATAATATTAAAATGTACAAGATAAAAAAATGCAGTAAAAAAGGTAGTAAAAGTATTAAAATAGTTATTACCTTATTTTTAATTATATATTTTTAAATACTATCTGTTATAAACAATACAAATAAGGTTCGTTCACTATGCAGGACAATGTTTGTAAATGTAAATTTATTTGAAAATCTGATATTAAAATATAAAAATTCTAAATGTTTTGGTAAATTTTTCTTATACTCATAAGTAGTTTAAAATTTTTGAAGATGTTCTGTACAGATTAAAAATGTTTGAAAAGTACCAATGTTTTTTGGTTCTCTTACAGTAAGATATTAGATGTTACCCATAACACAGCCACACAAAAAAAAATTTTTTTTTCGGCCTGAGTATGTGACTATGTATACTGTATGTTTTGGGGTCGCTGAATCCGAATCCGAGGTCGGTTTAACCCCAGCACGTCAGGGTTTGGCCATAACCTCAAAAACACTGCAAAATCTATTAAAATCGTTAAACCCGATAATCTCAAACGATTTTAAACCTAAAACCCGGTAACCCATCGACTCTTCAACTGAATTCATAACCCCATAACCCTATAAACCTATTACCCCATACCCTTATGACTCCATAACTCTGTACTGAAACAGTAAACTGGTAAATACTGAAACTATTGAACTCTGTATAACCCTATATAACATTTATAGGACCGTCAGCATTAGCATTACCCAATGCACACCGCGGGGAGGTTGCATGAACGGATTTTGTACATCATACAGCCCTTATAAGGGCTGTTTTGACGTAAAAACAAAGCTTTAGTCTTTTTTTGAGCTGTATCGCGTTCTCTTGTTTTCAAATGATCCGCTTTCCCACCCTGACCAGCCGCCGATACTGGGTATCCAACTCCCTGCATCGTAACGCACGTTCTTCGTGTGTCTGCCATGACGGCATGACAGCCGTGATCCAGGGACTCAACCGGATAACAGGCTTGCACCGTTGCCCGCCGTCACCGCGAGGAGGTGCCCTGGATGCAAATACATGGGAAACGAGATTGTTGGGAATATGACGTTATATAACTTTAATTTATAAACAAATAGTTGAAAAAATGATTTCTGACTTTCAGAAGCTTAAATGTAACATGAATTTGAAACTCCATTTTCTTGATTCTCACCTTGATACATTTTCTCAGAACTTTGGGGACTTTAGTGAAGAATAGGGAGAACGATTCCACCAAGATATTAAGGTCATGGAAACTCGGTATCAGAGACGATGGGACGTTAACATGATGGCAAATTTTTGTTGGACGCTAAAAAGAGAATCGACGGAAAGTTGGAAACGAAAGCGTACTTCGTTGCACAGATCATTTGAAAACAAGAGAACGCGATACAGCTCAAAAAAAACTAAAGCTTTGTTTTTATGTCAAAATAGCCCTTATAAGGGCTGTATGATGTACAAAATCCGTTTATGCAACCTCCCCGCGGTGTACATTGGGTAATGCTAATGCTGACGGTCCTACAAATGTTATATAGGGTTATACAGAGTTCAACAGTTTCAGTATTTACCAGTTTACTGTTTCAGTATAGAGTTATGGGGTCATAAGGTTATGGGGTTATAGGTTTATAGGGTTATGGGGTTATGAATTCAGTTGAAGAATCGATGGGTTTTAGGTTTAAAATCGTTTGGGATTATCGGGTTTAACGATTTTAGTGGATTTTGAAGTGTTTTTTGAGGTTATGGCCAAACCCTGACGTGCTGGGGTTAAACCGACCTCGGATTCGGATTCAGCGACCCCAAAAACATACAGTATACATAGTCAGATACCCAGCCAAAAAAAAATTTTTTTTTGTGTGGCTGTGTAATGAATGTAATAATTGCAACACAACCTTTAATTTAATTTTGTCAATGCTGAATTGTTATAATTCCGTACAAATGTTCCAGATTTATTGGATAAATGATTTTCTTTTTAAGAACGTTGTGTTTAAACACAGGATTTCCAAAAACTGTATTAGCACTAACGGTCATTATATGGATTTACAATAGTAGTCCGAATATATAAAATTGGAACATGGAAAGAGTATGTCATTTATGATAGCAGCGTAATGAAGACAGAAACCATGTATTTGGACGATTATAGTAAAGCCATATATGATCGTTAGTGTTAACATAGTATTTGGCAGTCCTGTGATTGCATATAACGTTCTTAAGAAGAAAATAATTTCTTCAATATACCTCGAAAGTTTGTAAGGTCGATTCAGTATTGGCAAAATTAAATTAAAGATTGTATTGTGAGAGAGAGAGAGAGATTATTATATTCATTGTATATCTTTTAAATATTTTTATCTGTATATAACATGTTCAAGGATTTTTAATTACTGACGGCGGTAAAAAACTGATCGAAACGTTTAGGTTTTTTATATTTTTATATTTTAACGTGAGATTTTTAGATTTTCAAATAAATTGATATTCGCAAACACATTACCCTCTGTAGTGGTTGTATGTTCCTTATTTGTGTTGTTTATGTTCTGAAGCGCGCTACGTTTATAATTTTTTAAATTTATTATCTGATAGTTAAAGAATTCTGTATATTTCAAATTTAATTCATTTTTTATTTCCATAATAATATAATATTTTATAGTTTTAGTTAGATATGTTAAAACTAATTTCGCCCCTGTTCTGCATAATCAATTGAATAA
>NW_017296138.1:0-247 GCF_001594075.2 Trachymyrmex cornetzi | reverse complement strand
CTCGACCTCCGGCGCCAGGTGGGGGTGGCCTAGACGGGACTGTCAGGGAAAAGGTGCGCTCTGATTGGTCGGTGACGTGAGGGTGGGATAACGAGGTAATTAAATGTCGCGTTTTGATTGGCTCGGCCCATAGCTGCCCACACGCTGATTGGCTCGGTTCATAGCTGCCCGTGCGACGATTGGCGAGGATGGGGGTGTCGGCAGAGAAGAATACCGCTGTAAAATGACGGATGGTAAAGGCCGAGGA
>NW_017296137.1:65025-65445 GCF_001594075.2 Trachymyrmex cornetzi | reverse complement strand
TCAGCCCCGGCAGATGTTCCCTCTATGTTTGTTACTCGGGCATCACTGTCACTAGGTGCTTGGCCACGTCCGTTGTACGGCGCGCACTCAGACGAACCCGTCCTGTGCCCCGAGGGTAGTCCTCTCCCCGCGCACACCGGACACTTGGGGGGTTCTCTACAACCCGCTGCTCTGTGCCCGTCGCTTCCCCCGCACTGGAAGCACCAGGTGGATCTGTCCACCTGGCTTAGGCAATTAGCCCGGGTGTGCCCCACGGCAAAGCAGCGGAAGCACTGAAGCCTCCGCCTTGCCAGGGGCACCACCCCAGCCATTGTCCATCCCACTCTAACTCGTCCATCACCTAGCAGTCTATTGGCGCAAGCTAGGGGGCATTGCACCCACACTGCGTTGAGGCCCCCCCTCCCAGGCCTGAGGGGGCCG
>NW_017296137.1:56730-64537 GCF_001594075.2 Trachymyrmex cornetzi | reverse complement strand
CTCACTCCCGCCGCGCTTTTGCTCGTGCCGGCCCGGCGCACTCCGGCATTCGTGTCCCCCGCAGTGGGCGGTGGCGCGGAATCCCGTCTTAGGTTTTTCGCGCCCCTCACTGCGGCACTCGCGTCCAGGGCCGCTTTTTTCTGCTCTCTCTTCTTCATTCGCTTGCGCGCCCTCTTTGTTCTCGCCTCCGTCCAGGCCTCTCCGTCAACTGGATAGTCCGTCGGAGGCGACGAGGTCTCCGGGCTCCGATCTCCCCCGAGCCCCACTCCGTCACTGTCGCGCATCGTCCCGTCTCTTGTTCGTTCCGCGTACGAATTCCCGCGTTTATCAGGCACTGCTTGATCGGTGTCCACCAACGTTTTCTGCCCCGTCTCACCTACCCTCGCTGGTCGGGGGGGCCTGTCCTCAAGCCTCTTACGGACCCCGCCAATCGATGGCCGGTATGCCGGAGGAAGGCTTACCGCTGTATCCATGTCGGCACCGTCATTCCTCGTCGGACGCTCTCCCCTATCTCGTGCCCGAGTTCTCGTCGGTGAGCCTGCACCACTGGTCTCTCCGTCCGAGGAAAGGGCGAGTCTCCTGCCGCGACCTCGTTCCTTTTTCCTCTCTTCTAAATTTTGAACAGTGCTCTGTAACGCATTTATTTGATCCCTCATGGTTTGCCTCTCACGTCTGAGGGTATCAACTTCCCGGCGGAGTTTAATAACCTCTTTTTCTAGCGCCAGGTTATTAGCCCTAATTTCGTCCGTTGGTCCCGTGCCTCTCGAGATCTCCGATGCTAGCCGTTGGACCGCGATTTTGGCTACGTTCACTCTAACCTTAATTTGGCGGCGCAAGTCACCCTTCATCGATTGGGTCCGCCTCTCA
Organism: Trachymyrmex cornetzi; assembly: GCF_001594075.2. NCBI lineage: Eukaryota > Metazoa > Arthropoda > Insecta > Hymenoptera > Formicidae > Trachymyrmex > Trachymyrmex cornetzi. The sequence continues at coordinate 63,670 of NW_017296137.1, read as the reverse complement.
GCTTCCCCCGCGGTCTCCAGGACCCTCAGTGTCTCCGCCATAATCGACTTTGGAGACATTTGGGGGAATAACGCCGTCACCTCCTCTATGGCGTCTTTCTGGCGGGATGAGAGCCTATCATCCAGTTGGCACTCCACCAGACCTTTGCGCTTTTTCAGCCCATGGCCGCCTCTCTTAGATATCTTAAAAAAGTCGTCCCTATCCAGCTCGTCATCCTCGAAGTCCATACGCTTCGAGCCGAGTCTGGACAGGGCATGCAACCCAGGGCAGTTTGAGCTCTTTGGCTTCCGCCCTCTCTTCTTCCCCTTCTTGGGGACCTGATCGAACGAAGAGGACAAATCCTCTTCCGTGTCCTCAATGGAGATAGAGGGTGTTGGTTCTCCTCCGGTGCTCTCCTCCTGCTCTGTATCCACCTCGATCACACTGGAGGGGCTGGATGCCGCGTCGCCCGCATCGATTCCGCCACCGGAGTCGCTGAAAGCTGGTGTTCCAGCAGAGACACTCTCCGCTATCGGAGAATTTACAATCTCTTCTTCAACCACCCTTATTCTCATCTCCTTCGGGTATCTTACAGCTCTCGATCTACCCCTTCTCGGCAATGGCGCCTCCCCTCTCGCCGAGGTCGGCGCTCTCCCCGCCAATCCTACCGCAGAGGTGTTCGCGGTGATTGCCGCTATATTTATCCTCTCCAACTGTAGCCGCAATTCTCTTCTCTGCTTCTTCGGGGTAGCCTCCATTCTCACCCCTGCCTCCGCAGAAGTGGACGGCACGCTGCCCTTCTCCGGTGTTCCTCCTCCTTCTCCTGCATCCATCCGGACGGTAGCTAGTTCGGCTGTGGAGCCCGTCGGCAACTCCACAGCTAGCCCTTCATGGGAGCCCCCCGGGCCCGAAGCCACGGGAGTCGATCGCCCGGGGGCAGGAACAGTACCCCCGGGAAACTGTGACAGGGTTCCGATGCCCTGTCGTGTTTGATCATTGTCCTTGTCCATTTCATGATTGTTCATTTGCCGGCGAGTAATACGGCCAGGGGGCTCGCCGACAAATCCCCCCGGTTCGACACCCACTCGTCCAACGCGCTGCGCGTCCTCTCCTCCGGTGCAGGGAACAAACAGCAAAAACTCCCAGGTATAACCACACACCGGAGGAGTGAAGGCTCGCCTAGCAGGGCCATGCCCAGGCGATCGCCTCCAACCTTCCCACTCCTCTACACCTACCCGCACCACCCCGGCAGGCACCCCCGGCGGGAGGGCCCACCCGACCGAGCGACAGGGAACGATCCGCCCCGCGTGGCTCCGTACCCACTCCCTAGGAAGTAGGACGACCAGGCGGGCGGATGATGGTCGAAGATTCCCTTTGCTGGCATCCAGCGGGGGCGGACCGGACCAGTCTGCATAACCGCAGACCAGGGGCCGCCCCCGCGAGCAGTCGCCCGGAAGGATGGGCCACCCCACCGGACGCCCCACAAAGGCGTCTACTCCATCCCCTCCGAGAGTGCGCGGTCCTCGCCACGGTAAAACCGAGCGGTCCCGCGCACTCCCCCACAGCCTTCAGACAGCCCCCCGCCCGCCCCATGACGGCGCAGGGTGCTGCCCTTGGGCCGCGTCTCCACCAGTGACACCCAGTGTGCAATGGGCGATAGTTCATGAAGAACAACCGCCCACTGGAGCAAACCTGGTGGTGAATGCCTGGGTGCAATGGGATTAATACCCCACCAGGCATTCGCTTCCCCAGTGGCGTGGGCTCAATGTCCGGAGACAGAGCCCGCCTGCAGCGATGGTGCTGCGTCGTCGTTCCAGTCCTCGGTACCGCGAGGGAACCACTCCATCCCCCGGGAGGGAAGGGGAGGGCCCCACGCGGGCCCGAGGGCCGTGGTGGACGATTACCACTCCGCATTCGGAAGGGAGCAGTCCCCCCTCTAACGGTGCCGAATCACCGGGATTTGAAGTCAGAGTTACCTTCTCCTACCGGCGTAATGATTCCCCATCCTGTTACAGATGGTTCCTCCAGACCTTCCACACTCCGAGGAGTGCGGAAGGCCCTTGGGACGCCGGACCCTGGCGTACAGAGTCCCCCTATCTAACGCGTTCGTTTAGCTCGCTTTCGCTACTCTTCGCCTCTAATTAGGATGTTTCGCATATATCCTATATCGAATTCCATTACATGAATTTTCTTTTATTTCAGGTACCTCGCGTGAACGGCTGTTATTAACGATAGAATTTCTTTGGCCTCCCGGCCAGCAGGTAAGTACATGTCAACTTAAATTAATTACGTTATGTTTCTTTCAGGTACATTGCATCACGAATAAAGTCCTTTCGGTTCTCCGGCCTTTAGGTAAGTATCGCTTACAATGGTTAGTTTAGCTTTTAATTATTCTACCGCGCACGTTGCGCATGTCGTTTCCTTACTTACATCGCCTCGCGTATTGTATTCTTCCGACACCCGGTATGTAATGCGTTTCTAACTACGCTATGTTTCTCAACGTTTGTTCCCGCGATTACTGACGTTTTGTGTTTTTCGCTATCGCATTTTTCTCATCTCAGCGACTGTGTTTCTTGAACACCCGGTATATTATAAATCTATTTCAAACGCTAACTTGTCTTATTTTTAGCCCTGAGAAGCTTGACGTTCTCGGTTTTTCAAGATTGTAAATTTTGCTTATGTCAACTGGGTTTCTTGAACCCGGTATAATATAAGTTTATTTCAAACATTATTCTTTCTTATTTCTAATCTCAAGGAGCTTGACATTCTGAAAATTTTCAAACTATAACTTCCGCTTTTGACAACTGGATTTCCCGGACACCCGTTATAATATGAAGTTCCACGAAACGTCATGTTTTATTGTTTTTCGCATCGCTTCGTTTGCCGTTTTTCCAATTTCTAGTTATTACTCTGAGAAATCCGATTTTTGCTGTCACCCGGTACATGATTCAAACTTATTATTATCGCTTTTCATCCGGTCTCACTTTCCCCAGATTACCACGTCGTCGCGGTTCGTCTCTCTTTCCGTACCACCGACTATATTATTGGGACACCCGGTATACAATTTTCGCTTATTAAACGTCAACTTCCCTTGAATTATTTACTTGGCAAAGCTGCGTTTTTAGTTTCGCGATTTTCCTTCGCGCTTCTTCTCCGTGCCGTTTTTATAACGTTAATTACGGCGCTAGTTCTTTAAATAAAATAAACATGATAATTTTCTAGCGCTCTATTAATTAACAGAATTTCTATTCGAATTTGTCCGTTAACTGCGCATTTCCGCCAACTAAACTTATTAAACTAACTTATAATTAATAGTACACCTAGTATTTTCGGCAAATAAACTATAATGGAATTGAATAACAAACATAAACTTCTTTATTGAATAAACTAATTATATAAAGTCCGCGATTATTCGAGCTTGCGCTTTTTCCAACCCCTTACTCTCGGCAAGTCGGGCCATGAAATCAGGATCTCGCTTCCGGCTTCAAGATCATTGTCATGCTTAATCGCTTAAAATCTTAACCATTACAATCTTAACTTCAGCCTATATCGTAAAAATCTTATTGAAGAACCCTCCTTGCGGTTCACCGCGGCAAGACATTATTCACCTTATTTATGATTGCCCTTACACTTACGTCCATGAACGCTATTTAAGACGCATGGTTGACCGCACCTCGAATGTCGGGGACAACCTTGCTAAATTCTCGCAGGTCATCTCTGACCCGTCAGAATGTGTCAGCCGCCTCATTCTCAACCTTAGCAAAACTTGTAACAGGCATTTCTGAACTTGTATCTCGCGCCTTCCCGCGACCTGCGCAGGCGCTATGCCCTGCCTCTGTCCACCCCTTCCCATCCCAGCGAAGCATACCGCTCCGCTCGATTCATGTTTCTCGGTCGCGCGGTTTACTAGTTGGAGCAGTCAGCTCCACTTTTGGCGCTCTAGCCGATATAAAACTCTGTTGTTTCGTGAAATAAGCACCGTTCTCCATCCATCTCGTATAACATTTATTTATGACGTGATCTGGCCGTATCGACCTCCTATTATTATTTGGAGGCGGGAGCCACTAAGTAAAGAAGAAGAAGAAGAAGCGTTAAAAAGCGATGATTGCTAAGTACATAACCTAACATAATCGCAACAAGAATAAAATGGAGTTGGAGTATTAGGCCCTGCGCACAATGGAGGAAATATTAGGAACAGGAATAGATATTAAGATTTCAACCTATCAGAAACCGTCTATTCCGATGCAACTGGTATCTGATAGGTTAAAATTTTAATATCTATTCCTGTTCCTAATATTTCCTCCATTGTGCGCAGGGCCTTATAATCAATACATCGAGTATGTAAAATATTATAGATATACATTGGCGGTCATTGCTCAAATTAGAAGACGACGGCCCGTATTCAGAACGCGCTTTTATCGATAAAAGCGCACTTTTATCTCTGAAATTCTATAATATATGTGACGTAAAGTATAGTATGTAGCGTGCTAACATCGTTGTATGCGCGTTCTGAATACGGCCCGACGTATAGCTGCTGCAGTTGCTGCGATGTGTTTGTTAAAAAAAAAAAAAATAGAAGAAAAGGTTTTGGGTAGCTCCGATTTTCGAAAATCGTAACGAACACAGTTTCTTCTTTACATCGGTTCCAAAATTGATATTGGAGGACATATGCTTCCACAATTACTTTCGAATAACTGCAACTCAATTGGAGGAATTATTAGAAATGATCGGATGAAAATTGCAAAGACATGACTTTATTCGACAATCTATTTCACCACCAGAACGATTGGCATTAACCTTGAGGTTTGTTTTGCTCAGCCAAATTAAATTTTGTATTTTTTTAGTGTATATATGAAACAATAGGTTTGTTTGAGGTAAACGTATTAGAGCACGTTGGAATAATGTTATACATTTTTACTTAATGCATATACATATGTTATTATTATTATATAAAATATTGTAGATATCTTGCTTCCGGAGATTCGATGACTTCAATGTCCTATCAATATCTTGTGGAAGTGACAACAGTGAGTACTATAATACATGAAACGTGCAAAACAATTTGAGATTATTTGTGCCCTTTGGTTCTTCCAAGCCAGCTTGAAGAAAAAGAGTGGTTAGATATTGCCAATGATTTCAATGAAAAATGGAATTTTATTCACTATATTGGAGCCATAGATGGCAAGCACGTTATTATTCAAGTGTGTAAATTCATTGTTAGTGTATAATATAACTTAAAAAGTAGTATAATTAAAAATAATCCTTCTGATTTTTAGTGTCCCAATAATGCTGGATCAGCGTTTTTTAATTACAAAAATAGTCACAGTATAGTACTTATGACTATTTACGACGCAAATTACATTATCCGTTGTGTGGATATTGGGGCTTATGGCCGAAGAAGTGATGGCGGTATTTTTAAGAACAATGCTATAGGAAAAGCATTTGAAGAAGGTCGAATGAATAACCCACAGCCAGCAGCAATTAAAGAAGGAGAACCTTTTTACCATATAGTCTTGTAGAAGACGAAGTCTTTCCTTTAAAATCATATTTACTTCGTCCGTATCCGAGAAGAGGTGGACTTACACCAGAACAAGATATATACAATTATAGAAAACACATTCGACGAATAATAGAAAACACATTCGGTATAATCGCCAGTCAATGGAGAATATATAGAAAACCAATTATCGCCAGTCCTGAGAATGCAAAGCTAATGGTTCAGGCAACTATTTGTCTCCATAATTGGCTTCGCCGACAAGACATTGATTTAAACACATATGTTCAACCATCTATGGTCGATGTTGATAATCAACATTATCCAAATGACTTTCAACCAGGGTCTTGGCGAATTATTATGGAAGCTGGATGTGCTTTCAGGGAAATCTCAAACTGCAGATCAAACACGAGTTCAAAAGAAAATATAGAAGTTTGAAATAAATTTTGCTATTATTTTAATAACGAGGGAGCAATACCGTGGCAGTATAATAGAACTAAATAAAATTTTTTTAAATGATTTTTATAATGTAATTTGTGTAATATTATATAGTAGATAAAATACTAAGAAATATACGAAATAAACATTCTTTTATTACAAATAATTTTTTATTAAAAAAACCTTTTTCTATAAAAAATATAAAAAGTTTCCATATATCAAACTTTATTATACAATAAACTCTTATATGTTATAAACTATTCTTTATTTAATACTTATTTAATATTTGTAGAACTAAATAAAGCTGCTTTGTCAGCCGGTAGAGGAAATAAACGGCGGCGATTTAATTAGGATTTTTTTTTGCATTATTAAGCAATTGCATCACTTGCAGCATTATGTCGTCCATAGCCTGAGGATTGATTTCTCGTAATTGAGCAGCAACGAGGTTACCATACAAAGCTGCTTTGTCAGAAGGTGGTGGCATAGGAGACACAAACGGTGGTATGCTAATCGATCGATTTATAGCATCAACTAATTTGTCAAAATTGGTGCCATCTTCGCTTTCATCTATGCTACTGCAACTACGTTTGTGATTACCTACAATCATTTAGAGATATTGTATTTTTTGTACTTTTATTTTAATTATATTTGTTGCCGGCGGCGGGAGCCCTCGATCAGGTTCCCCCGTTAACGGCGAATAAAGAACGTTTATTTGCGCCGGGTTCGCACGGACGCTTCGCTCTCCAGATTCGTACTGATTGTTCGGTCGCGCGAACTCGACCGGCTCGCGGATCTTATTATCGGAGCGATAACGCGATTCGCCGATACCATCGGCCCAGCAACGAGCGGCGAATCAGGAGCTTCAATAACAAGGACGACGAGAGCCTTTTTTCCATGTTTAAGGACTCTCGTCGTCATCAACACACAAATACTTGCTTGCGACGTCGAGATCGCTCGAAAGTCGAATCAACAAATATTCGAAGAATATTCCTTTGGAACCGCGATCATCGGACGCCCTATCAAGAAATG
>NW_017296137.1:53812-55301 GCF_001594075.2 Trachymyrmex cornetzi | reverse complement strand
CGAAACCGTGTAGTTCAAAGGCGACGTCGTTACCTCGTCGCCCGGTCCAACGAGGGATCCGGATACCGTTTAGTGTCTCTAAATTATTATAATATGCCTCCCACTGCTGACGCAATTCGTCAGGGAGAGGGGTGTCCTAATCGGTTTGGGTTAACCATAATTCCTGTAAAAGGATTTTTGCAACAAGGACGACCGGGGCGGCCCAGCCGAGGGGGTCGTATAATCGAGCAATAACAGACAGGATTGAACGCTTCGTCGGAGTGACCGGAAACGAAGTATCCACTTGAAAACGAAACATGTCGTCGTGGGGAAGCCACGAAATTCCGAGTACCTTAAGGGTCTCGTCCTGCTGAAGGAGGTTTGACGCTTTTCCAAATCGCGCAGCAATTCAGGCGAATTCGACGCCCATTTCCGTAATTGAAAGCCCCCTCGCTGAAGGAGTCCCGTCAGCTATTCGCGGCACTTTATCAGCGACGCGACGTCATCTCCACCGAATAGCGCGTCATCGACGTAGACGGAGTCGCGTAGTATCGGGACGGCCGCCGGATAGTCGGACCCTTCGTCTAACGACAACTGTTTCAACACGCGCATCGCGAGATACGGAGCGGGAGCGAGCCCGTACGTTACGGTCAAAAGCCGGAAATGCGTGATCGGCGTGTCGCAGGACGGACGCCAGAGAATTCGTTGGAAGTCGGTATCGAGATTATTTACGAGGATTTGCCGGAACATCTTGGCGATGTCCGCCGAATAAACAAAACGCCACTGCCGCCAGCGCAGCAGAAAGCGGGAAGATCCTGCGGTAACTTCGGTCCGACCAGCAGATGGTCGTTAAGCGACGTGCCGTTCGTCGTTTTGCACGAGGCGTTAAAAACGACGCGTAACTTCGTGGTACTACTCGTTTCGCGTAAAACCGAGTGATGCGGAATGTACACGGGCGTAAGAGCGGTGTCGCGGGGACTTTCGATCGCGCTCATATGGCCCAAGGCAAGATATTCCGCCAAAAAGTCGTTGTACTGCGTGGAGAGTTCGGCGTGCCGACGCAGCTTCCTCTCCATTTTCTCGTAAAACACTGTTGCGATAGGCAGTGACTCACCTATGTCGATAGGTAGTTCGTGCCTGAAGGGCAATCGAACGATGTACCGTCCTTCTGGAGAACGGATATGAGTGGCGAGGAAGTGTTGTTCACAACGCTCCTCCTCGTCGGTAAGTGGAGGGGGGCGTGAGACCTCCTCGTCCTCCCAAAATCGCCTGAGAAGCGAATTCGTGTCGTGCGTAGACACGTTATGACAGACGCCAATATTCGCCGATTCAATCTGACCGCGACCCGTGGGGCCGGAGAGAATCCAGCCTAACGCTGTCAATTGAGCGGTAGGCGTTCCAATAGGGCCTTGCCGGAGGCCATTTTTTAACAAAGAACCGTACAAGTCGGCACCGATTAGTAAGTGAATCCGATGTCGACTTGAAGGATCGGGATCGGCAAACGAGATGC
>NW_017296137.1:51269-53551 GCF_001594075.2 Trachymyrmex cornetzi | reverse complement strand
ACTTTAAAGCTTCGGCCTTCGGTCGTGTGAACGTCAACCCATGCGGTTGCCAAGAGGACGTTCGAAGGAACCGTGTCCGCGGGGGGACCGGTCCGTGTGTTCGCGACGTGATTGCTGCTCGCAGCGACGGGCGCGTTTGACGCCGTCGGAGTGAACGGTTGTGCTTCCGCTCTTATCTTCGAAGAATCGGCCGTAGCATCGGCCTTAACATTATTTGAGTAATGTAGTAACGAGTGATGCGAACGACTACAGTGCGAACATCGTGATTTGCTCGGGCATTGCTGAAGGAAATGCCCGGATCTCAGACAACTGAGGCAAAGCCTGCTTTGACGCGCGAAATCGCCGCGCTGCTCAACCGTCTTATCAAGAAACTCCTTACATCTCGAAACTGAATGATTGCCGGAGCAGCTAACGCATTTGTTTGCGGTGACGTTATTAACCGACGAGCGCGGTTTATCGTCTTTGTAACGATGAGTATCCTTCGGATTCGGCGAATCGGAAAGGTCGGATAATCCGCGAATGCGTAGAGTCAGAAAGTCATTAATATCCTTGTAAGACGGAAGCTTGGCGAATTCCGTGCGTTTCAAATTCCATTCGCTGCGAGTGCGAAGACTAAACTTTTGAACAATAAGATGAACGAGAAGATCGTCCCATTCATCTACTGGACGATCGAGATTCTTTAGCGCGGCTAACGACGAAGAGACTGTATCGCGGAGGTTTCGCAGGTCGTTCACATTCTCCGTTTTCATTACAGGTAGACTAGTAAACGCGTGCAAATGCGTATGAACTAACGTTTGCAGGTCGTCGTATTCGTCGACCAACAATTGCCACGCGGAGTCGTAATTAGCTTCCGAAATTTTCAAATTATTTATCAGCACTGCGGCGTCACCGGTAACGCTTGTTTTCAAGTAATGAAATTTCTGCACTTTAGAAAGTGAAACGTTACAGGTCACGAGAGACTCAAACATATTACGAAAACTTTCCCATTCCGCGAGTTTACCGTTAAATTTTGGCAACGATATACGTGGCAATCGTGAGATCTGAGAACCCGACTCGCGCGAGACAGACTCGTCGTGACTGTTGGAGAACGAAGAGTTAGCGTTAGCGGGTAATAGTCTACTTAGCGCGTTTTGGAGAGCGTCGGTGATGTTGTCATAGACGTCCTCGGCTTCCGAGATTACGTTGTCCACGAAGTAGGGCAGGCTCTTCAGCTCCCCGGACGTAGCGGTCTGCACCAGCAGGACATGTTGATTGCGACAGGCGGCCCAGAGCTCCTTCAGCCGGGAGATGCGGCTCTGGATCGTCGGCACCGTCACGCTCGCCTTCGGGAGCTTCTTGAAGTTGATGAGCGCGCGTTTGAGAGCACTAATGTTGTACTCTTGTTCCGAGATCAGATTCTCGTTTTCCTCGGCCATCGTGAGGGACGTTTGGAATCTGGGCGCGTGTAGCGGCACTCACGTTTTATTTTTCGAAACGAGGAGCTCGTCGCGTCGACGAAAGTTAAATTACGGACGGAACGCGAATCGCGTTTTCCGCTATAGGCAATGTACGAGCGAGACGCGAGTAGCCGCGTTCGCGAGAGTCACTAGCGCGACGGAGCGCAGGGAGCGTCTGCGAGTAGCACAACGATTCAACTACGCGAAATGCTCGGAGCAGCGTTCGCGAGAGTCACTGGCTCGACGGAGCGTACGGAGCGTCCGCGAGTAGCACGATAAGTCACTGCGCGAAACGCGTGGAGCAGCGTTTGCGAGAATTCACTAGCTCGACGGAGCGTAAGGAGCGTCCGCGAGTAGCACAACGATAAATCACTGCGCCAAACGCGTGGAGCAGCGTTTGCGAGAATTCACTAGCTCGACGGATCGTAAGGAGCGTCCGCGAGTAGCACGATAAGTCACTGCGCGAAACGCGTAGAGCAGCGTTCGCGAGAGTTCACTAGCTCGACGGAGCGTAAGGAGCGTCCGCGAGTAGCACGACGATGATTCACTGCGCGAAACGCGTGGAGCAGTGTTCGCGAGAGTCACTATCTCGACGGAGCGTAAGGAGCGTCCGCGAATAGCACGATAAGTCACTGCGCGAAACGCGTGGAGCAGCGTTCGCGAGAGTTCACTAGCTCGACGGAGCGTAAGGAGCGTCCGCGAGTAGCACGACGATAAGGTCACTGCGCGAAACGCGTGAAGCAGCGTATTTCGCGAGTGCCACGATCTCGATGGAGCGTAAGGAGCGTCCGCGAGGAGCACGAACTGAGAGTCGCGTATCCGTTTTCCACTTCGATCCGGCTCGAA
>NW_017296137.1:47127-51165 GCF_001594075.2 Trachymyrmex cornetzi | reverse complement strand
GACGCTTCGCTCTCCAGATTCGTACTGATTGTTCGGTCGCGCGAACTCGACCGGCTCGCGGATCTTATTATCGGAGCGATAACACGATTCGCCGATACCATCGGCCCAGCAACGAGCGGCGAATCAGGAGCTTCAATAACAAGGACGACGAGAGCCTTTTTTCCAGTTCCTTGTTTAAGGACTCTCGTCGTCATCAACATACAAATACTTGCTTGCGACGTCGAGATCGCTCGAAAGTCGAATCAACAAATATTCGAAGAAAGTAAGTTTTCCGAGCGATCCGGACGACCGCACGAATTAACGCGTCAATCCTGAACAATATTTGTAAATTAAATAGAGTAGCGAAAAATTAAAAACAAAAGATAAAAATGTTTAAATTTTATTAAAAAATAAAATTTCATAAATATTAATTTTAATTTTTCATTTCCCTTCAATACTTTTCATAAGAAAATAATTAATAAATTAACATACGTGATCCATGACCACTGCTGCTGAGTTCATCAGAAGTCATAATATCATTAGATTCTTCGCTGGAAAATGTCGCGATATTGGTTGTAGTTCTATAACATACAGTTTAAATTTACATGCAATAAATATAAACAAATATGTATAATACATACTACTGTATTAAGATGTGTTTGTACACTCGTTATTTTATACATAAATACGTACTCGATTTCGGACTGTATATCGCTAAGAAACTTTATTCGTTCAAAGTGCATCCATTTCTTTTGTGAGGTTCCTGCTGAACCGCTTAGTTTCTGCTACTTATTTTCATATGTTCTATAAGTATCGCACAATGACTTCCATTTTTTCTTCAAAATCACAATGTCCATTGTATCTAGAAAAAATATAAAAATATGTTCAATAGATCTCTAGTTAATCTTAGCCCACTTAAATTATGAGTATAGAATATTACGGGGTGATCCCGATTGACCACGTCTCGATTGGACACCACCAATCACAGCGACCGGTACTTAGGAGCTTTGTAGTCTCAAGCGCTGTGAGTGGCTCGTGTCCAATTGAGGCGTGTCCAACTGGGTGCCACCCGAATATTACCATTCATCGCTGTTTTTATCTCTTTCCATAGCTTTTTTTCTGGCTTGGATAGTTTGTTCACTAAGAGGAAGCTTGAAATTCCATAGCAGAGTACGTTTATGTACTTCTTCGATGAGCTGCTCCTCTTCCGAAATTTTATTATTTCGCCAATTACTCTTAGCCTCTTGGTTTGGACCCTGGATGATATCTGTTACAATCGCCTCCTCACCATCTATTAAACTTTTGCGTATTATCCGTCTGTCTTCTACACATTAAAGCATCCATGTTACTTGTAATATTACTTATAAAATATATAATAATGAAAAAATGTTACTAATGTTCACCGCTTTGAAGATAAAAATATAAATTGTCATCTATATAGCAGTTGTCATATCCCTCCAAACAAGAGTGACAAAGTATTTCTTGTTTAATACAAATAGTTTCACACACACCACAAGTGTACGAAGGCAACAGAATTTCCTACAAGTTAAGAAACATAATTATTAACACAATATAACAAAATTAATCTATCTAACCTAAATAAATAAGAAACAAAGAGCAGTTTAACCTGTAATTTTGTTTATTATATGTATATAGTATATACTAACTGCGTTTGTATTTCGGGTGTTGTCAATTGATTAAACCCTTCAGCCATAATTTCTTTTTTTACTTATACATTTTTAATTAAAATAATTTAAATTTTAGCGTTGCTTCAATTCGTTAAAAGTTGGATGTAGTAGTCAAAATAATAGATTCGTTATTTTAGCGAAAATTAATGGAGTGGGAGCAAAACGCTAGCTTTATTCGCTGAAAGTTAAACTGTGTCGAACTTTGAGCGTTTATTCGCTAGATTCGCCATTTTGGCAAAAATTGATGGAGAGGGGGTAAAACGCCAGCTTTTAAGGGTCCTCTACATAGAAGTCGTAGACGGTCGTGGAGTATTAAGTCGTAGGAAACTGACCAATTCCAATCGAGTATTCTCCTTATATTTAATTGTGATTGGTTGGTTTCCTCTCCACGACCGTCTACGACTTCTATGTAGAGAACCCTTAACTCGCTGCGTGAAATTGAGTCTTAAGAGTGGTCTCACAAAATTTTCCAATTTTAATAATTTATTCGATCATCCACTCATATATACGCGATGGAAAAGTGTCGGTTCCCCATAAGACGTACTTTTCGAGTTGCGTAGGTTACGAAAACCAATCGTAAATTCGTTTAGCATTTCTTTAGAGTCTACAACAGAAATTCTAATCAGCAATTGGTTGCATTAGTTTCGCATTTCTCTAATCTTCCGCGAAATACGCCCAATGTGAATGCCGGCTTTCAGAATGGCGTATTCTAGTAAATAAAAAATAACGTATTCTAGTAAATTACTAGAATACGCAAGTTACGCTTACGTAGGTCACGCCGCATGTGACGGCACCCTAAGATACGTCTTTCTATAGTACGACTTTTAGAACATTATTAAAAATTATTACAAAATGGTTGGGTGTGCAGCCCCATTTTGCAATAATTTTGCAGCCAAAGGCTAGCTATATAATGAAAATATTTCCGCGTGATGTTGAACGTCGAGCATTATGGGCGATAATTGTTGGACCAACCAATGAAAAATGCATATCTCTGCGAGGTTAAATAACATATTTATATAGTTTCATTATAAGAAAATTAATAAAATATGTTGTTTGCGCCTTTGTATTATCATATGTTTAAATTTTCATGTAAGCCCTGTTTAAGTTTAGTTTTCTCGCCGTTAGGGGCGCTAAGCATGTAGTAACTACTACCCTTTTTTTTTATTATTATTATTATTATAAGCAAGAATGGTGAGCGACGAAGTTTAAGATTGTAACGAGTACAATTGACAGATCAATAAAGCAATAAAATATAACATATGTGAAAACTCGGTGTCTTTTTAAAGTTCTATTTATTTTCTATATGTCAATTATGATTATTTAATAAGTTACTCTTTTTTCTTATTATAATAAAGATAAAACATAATTTTTTATAGCGTTTTCGGCCCGATCGGGTTTGCACCAACCTAGATTGGATTAATCTTTCCTATTGGTTGACGTCACCCGCTCTACCAATAGGAGAGCACAAAACGCCATTAATCCAACCCAGGGGACCGATCCTGTATCTTGAAACGAGGTGAAAATTACAAAAGTGAGCGAATTTACTAGAATACTGATAATTTCATTGGTCAACACCAAGTAAATTGGTTCATTTTTGTAATTTTCACCTTGATTGAAGATACAGAATCGACCCCCAGGTTGGTGCAAACGCTATTAGTAAGCATTACTTCAATCGTATAATAGATGCGTTCGGGGAGATGCTATTAACGCTATTTCTGTCATTCTATACCTGTTTTGGTTGAAAAAATTGATTTTTCACAAAATAGATTAATTTGCAAACGATTTTTAGCGTATCGATACGTACATCATCCATTCCTACAATATTGATATTCGAATATTGACGGGAATTGCTGAAAAATGACGGACCAATCAAAATTGGCTGTTCCTCGTGTTGCGACTCTGATTAGAGGGTCTCTACTGTGCCTATACCACAGTAGGCCTGTTCTTTTTGGCTGAACTTTTGCACCAGTTCATCTTTCTTCCTCTTCTTTCCTCCTGGAGAAAAAAGGAAGAAAGATGAACTGGTGCAAAAGTTCAGTCAAAAAGAACAGGCCTAGTATGGGTGCGTTCAGGGAGTTCACTACCAGTGCTATGCAGCGCTACCACTGTTCAGGGGCTCTATTCTTGAAAAGAAACGTATACGAAAGTCTAGGGAAATACTATAGTAAACGTAACGTATACTGTAACATTTCCCTAGATTTTCGTATACGTTTCTTTTCAAGAATAGAGCTCCAAGGAGCTAACTGATAGCACTATGAAACGGGTGGCACCGATCGACATCTAGAATGGACCGCTGATGGCAATGGTGGGGGTAGAAAGACGATTAGAGTGAGAGGCAGGAATAATAAGATCGTTCTTTCTCTGTTTACTG
>NW_017296137.1:46384-47073 GCF_001594075.2 Trachymyrmex cornetzi | reverse complement strand
AGCCACTCACAGCGCTTGAGACTACAAAGCTCCTAAGCACCGGTCGCTGTGATTGGTGGTGTCCAATCGAGCCGTGATCAATCGGGATCACTCCCTATGAAACACTATCGTGACGTTATTGACTAATAGCGTTTTCGATTGGGGTGCACTGGCTGCACTCAGTGTCAAGAGCGTGTTCGATTGGCAGTGCCAATGCGCACTTGGCTAGTGTCACGTGTTCATTTGATCGCACGACACTCGCGTAGCGCGCACTCAGTGCGCACTAAGTGGCACGAGATATTTTGACGGTGCCAGTTCAGTGCACGTTTTATCACAGTTAAGGATATACATAGGAACAAGCAAATCTGCGCAGTTGAATTGAAAACGGGGTCTTGTCCCTACTCTTAATATCTTTTACTGTGGTTTTGTAACATTTTGTTGAACAATGCTTCAAAGTGAACAAAAATGAGTTTCAGCTTTTGCACTAAAAATCTTGGCGTATTCTTTTGAACTTGCACTATTCAGTGCAACCCATGGAACTCGTCCAGTGTTGGTGTGAACTGAGTGCGCACTGGTGCGCACTAACTTTTACCCAATCGAAAACGCTATAAGTTTCCATCGAGGGTTGGAATCGGGTCAGAATCGGGTTACAGTTAGGGTGAAATCACACGGTGCGTCATAGGGCTGCGGAATACGGAATGCGTCATTGA
>NW_017296137.1:41949-45964 GCF_001594075.2 Trachymyrmex cornetzi | reverse complement strand
TGGTTGCTTCAATGACGCATTCCGTATTCCGCAGCCCTATGACGCACCGTGTGATTTCACTCTTAGGTTGGCTTGTCTGTTTCCATCGGAGCAGAGTTGCACTAGGGTTGCAGCAGGGTTGCGGCAAGGTTGAACGTAACCAACTGTAGAAAGTTAGCTGCTGCAATAGTACATAACCTATGTTTTCTATCACAAAATGGATCCAAGAGCGTTGTTGTTAATTTCTCAATACCAAAGTAATATGCAGAAATTATATCTTATTTTACAAGATCGGCGAAAAAAATCAATACAACGATTATGGCGTATTATATATATAATTATGAATACTTTTCAATAGTTTGTATCAGTAGTTTTTTTCGATTCAATCATTTCTTTAGTTAAGTTTTGCATAATATTCTTTAAACCAAATCGTGGATCTTCACAACTTGAGAATGTAGATGTTTAGCATATTTTGTTTTTTTTTTTTTTTTTAAGAAAAAGTGTATAGCTTGTTAGATTTATCAAATTCAGTCGTATTAAAGGAAGGCGTTGAAGTGTCTGTTGTCTTCTAAGAAATATTTGGATATTGGTGATGACAAAAGTGGACTAGTGTAACATTTCAGGATAAAATGTAAAATTCATTTATTATATATTTTTGTATAATATACATTACTAATTTGCGTATAAAAATAAAAAATGTTTTATAATATGTAAGAGACTTTTATCTTTTTAATATAAAACTTTCACTATTATTAACTATTAAAGCGCTTCCAGCCAATATGGCCAACGTACATTTATCAATCATACATACAGATATAACGTACCTAATTATCCATATCAAACATAGAATAATATTTAGTGAATGTATACAAAGCTAGCGTATATATTACATTATCATATCGTCTGAAGCCTTTAGTAGAGTATAAATTTTCAAAAATAATTTATGTGAGAAAAATAAATGTGAATTGTAATGTATTAAAATATGTAAAAAGATGAACATATATATATTATATATATATATATATTCCTAATACAAAAAGGAGATATTTTATAAGTAATCTTTGAGCAATTATATACTTTTTTGTATTATTGATCATTTTAGTCGTTTTCAGCATCGTCTAAAAATTGTACGTCTTCATATATGATGTCTTCATCTTCTTCAAACTTAGGACAAAATGTTTTACTTTGTGACATAGTGAGTGTATGAAGCAAAGTAGATGAATTTTCAGCAAGTGGCTGTTCGTTTTTTTATTGAATGGAATTTGATGATGTAATTGTGGAAATCCCTTTTCCGGTTTAATCTGATTTTGGAGCTGTATTCTTATCATTTTGACATGGAACTATTTGTTGAGGATATGACTGGTGTAAAGTTTCTGTGAACATTGGCCTTGTTGGTGGCATAGCAGAAAATGGCTGAAATGACGAATAATTTTGAGGAAAGGGCACACTTAAGTTTTGCAATCCCGCAAATAACATTTGTATTTGTTGTAAAAAGATATTATTATACTGATTGAACATTTCCTGATCAAGCTTGCGCTGCTCTTCAATAGTTTTTGTCAGTAGTTTTTCTTGCGATTCAATTATTTCTTTAGTAAAAGTGTGCATGATATTTTTTAAGCCAGATCGCGGACTTTCACGACTTAAGAGAGTAGGTGTTTCGCATATTTTACGTTTTTTAGAAGAAACTGTAAATAGGTGGTTAGATCCATCAAGTTCATTAAAGGGAGGCGTTGAAGTATCTCTGCTGTCTTCTGAGAAAGAAAACTTGGATATTGGTGATGGCGTAAGTGGACTATATCGCGTATCAGAAGATCATGCTCTTTTGTGACCAATTGAAGTCAATGGCGTTGGAGTAGAACGACTAGTATGTTCAATGAATTTTGTCTGTGATTCATCATACTTTTTTGATACAGATGTTTCAGTATCTCTTGCACAATAACCAGAGGTCTCAGTACCTGAAGAATACATTATTACATATTAATCAATTTTATATTTGTGATATTTTTGTGTTAGTACATAAAATATTTATAATATCAATTTGATATAGTTATATTAAGATTTCAGAAGGTTTGCGAGTTATAATCGTGTTATGATTCATTGCTAACGCCAATGTTTCGTTAACTTTGCTATTCACTTTATTAGAGCGAGAAGCGCACTAATACAGTATCAGTGCATTCCTTGCCTTGATGAAGTCAACGGCAAGGTTCAAGAAGTGTATTAGCAATGGATCCAAACTTGCCGGATCTACCGTAAACCTTGTCTGGCAGTACTTATAATAATTAAATAAAAATAAAACGATAAATCTACAGCTAAAACAGTAGACGCGGCAAGCCTAAATGAATCATAACACGGCGATAATCGGTAAATCCTCTAACCTCTTGATGTAGCAATGCCGTAGTTAAATATAAATTTAAACATTCAAAAATTGTACTTGGCTCTAAAGTCGACGAAGGCTGCAATATGGTAGAATCTACACCACTTTGATTTACAATTGGTCGACGGCCAAATATTTCCTTTAACTCTTCAAAAAAAGGACAATTTTTTTCGTTATCTTTGGTTCCTGCGCCACTTACTGACAAAGCTCCCTTTGATTTACAATTGGTCGATGGCCAAATATTTCATTTAACTCTTCAAAAAAAGGACAATTTTTTTCTTTATCTTTGGTTCCTGCGCCACTTACTGACAAAGCTCCAATTGTAATTTTAAATCGTTCTGTAACAAAATCGTTGTAAAAAATGTAAAAAATAACAAATATACTATAAAAGCTACAATCACAACAATACAGTAAAACTCATTATCAGTAAATAGATAGTAATAATTAGAATGTTGGTTTTGGTTTACATACTTTTCATTGCTTTAAATTTGTCTAAAAGTTGCATATGTGTCCTATTATAGCCTTTCTTTTTGAAAGTTTCCTCTACTTTCTTGAATATTTCTGAAATTCGGAATTTCTTTCCGTCCATCAATGTTATTACTTGCAACTCTTTTATAGTTGCTAAAAAGCATTGTTTCGTTGCCATCCCAAGTGGCCGGCTTCTTTCTTTCTTCATTTTTGTCCATTGAAAACAAATATACAAACGAAACCTGCGAAAATATACAATACATTTGATATGCACGATTAGCAGTTTGGATTCAGATGTTGGCAACTATGAGTACGAGTAACCTCGATTTTTACCGTTTCCATCGAACCACATTTGGACCCTACCTTAAAATTTTATTGGGTAGGGTTCGAAGTGTTTCCATCGTACGAGCGCTCACGCTAACTCGGCTCTGACTCGACTCTAACCCAATTCGAACCCTCGATCGAAACATAGTCATTGTTGATAGCGTAGCATTACTTAGCGTTCGTGTGCTCCATGAACAGCGATAGTGTAGTGAATACTAAAATCTCTTAGAACATATATAAATGGAACGGGCATTGCCTATACTTCCCATGACTCGCGCTGATGCAAACATCTGTGCGAGAGAGAAAGGTAGTAAGGTATAAATGTTCCCAATGCGCATGCGCAGCATCACGTTTTACACATCTGTGTAATGTACGAATGTGTAAAAACACTAAACCAACTGCACAATTCACACAATGACGGTGCTGCGCATGCGCATTACGAACATTTATTCCTTACTACCTTTCTCTCTCGCACAGATGTGGCTTCACGTTCAGCGCCCTATGCCCCTTCCATTTATATATGTTCTAAGACTAAAATGAACATTGTTGGCTGATACTTCGAAATGAATGACCACAGTAGTATTCATTATACTTAGCTTTTAAAATGGATTACATGGAAATGGAATTGCGTGATAAAGAGTTACAGGAAAGTTATATGTTAAAATTGAGTCTAACGGATGTCATTAAAGCAAAAAATTATAAGGTTATGGTTGTCCAATATTTTGAAATTATACAGTTTAGTTAAAAAATCAATAAAATTAGGCTAGTTCAACGCGTTTTTGCATAAAACGAAAGAAGCTAGCAGAATCTAAAGAATCTTGCTCTTGCTCCATTTTACCGTATGCGGTATGGTTAGGGCAAACACTACAC
>NW_017296137.1:34476-40292 GCF_001594075.2 Trachymyrmex cornetzi | reverse complement strand
CTTATATTACCTATGCTCCCTTCTCTGGTGCTCTACCCTCTCTATACGACTTGCGCACTGAACGCGCTCACAGCGTTAACCGTTGAATACTCACTACGCCGCTCAATATATTTCCTGCATTTTTATTACATTATATTAGTTTTTAATTAACGCTTTCTTTTATTTTCAGGTACAACACACACAAATGGAAATGCAGCCGCTGGTTTACTCCCGCTGGAGTTACAGGTAAGTATCGTTAAATATTAATCAATTCTTTATTTACAGGTCATCAACTTATCGACTACATTCCCTCTTATCTATATACACTATACATATTACTTGCTATCCGTAGTTCTCGCGCTACGTAACTCTATCGGTACGATAACGGTAATTTTCTCACTTCCGGTTATCGGATCGATCTGAAATTTGCACAGCACGCTCTGTCGGTGTTATCTGGCACAATGACGGTCGGTTATTCCGATCCCTCAACTTTCACTTATCTTCAACAGTAATTACCGACAGTCGGTATATCGATTAACTCAAAACTTTGCATAGACTTCAATCTAAGGTCCAATAAGGTAACTACGGTGGCTTTTTCCAATCCGTCTAATTCTATCTCTACTTAACAATATTTACCGACACTCGGTATATGAATCAACTCAAAACTCTAACTACCGTTTTATCTAATGTTCAATCAAGCAATGACGGTGGCTTTTCCCAATCCGTCAATTTTTATCTCTAATACCCGTTTTACATAATCACCCGATATAAGTATTCATTCAATGCACACATATTCTACTTCCATTTATGCTCCTTACTATTATAACGGTCGCTTTTCGCAATCCACTCACTCAATGTACGCAACAACAATTTTTCATTAACAACCCGTTATATTCGGTTCAATCTAATGATCTCAATTACTTTTATTAATGCTATCCATAAACCTTACGGTTCAACTTGTTTCAATTCTTAATGGATATTCGTGATAACGATAATTTATGGTCACCCGATATATATGGTAATTCCATATTTTTACAACACCCTTTATTCATGTCCAAATGAAACACTACGGTCGCATTTTGCGATCCGCCAACTTTAACTATTACTCAACAAATTTCTCTGATCACCCGGTATAATCTAGCATCCGTTAGTGATCCAATCAATTCTATCAACTTTTTTAATGACTCTAACAGTCAATTTCTCCGATAATAATTCTTATTCGTCTTATTTCTCATTTATTATATTAAATCACTTTTTCCGATTACCCGTTATACGATTACACGTCTTTATTATTACCGTATCTACGGTTTTGTGGCCTTAAGGGCTCCTAATCAACTATTTACACCTATTTCTAATCTTAATGCTATCTTATTCTCTAATTAATTAATCCTAGATACTTTTTCTTTTTCTTTCTTATTTTCATTCATCTCTATACCTATCTCTACTTCTCATACTAATTCTACTCTATTTACAGGTCTATCATACAATGTACTCTCTACCTTGCTGGGTTGACACCGCCGATCCGGGATGAAGCCGGTGCGTAGCCTCTGGTTTCAAGGTTAGATTGCATTATTTCGACGATCACATTCAATCACATTCAAATTACTTGGATGCACATGTTGCTTTAACAAATGCAAATCACATTCAAATTACTTGGATGCACATGTTGCTTTAACAAATACAAGAGTGGAATATAAAATGTAATAACATTTTAAAGAATTATTATGTCCAGTCTTATCAGTCATTTACTAGTGTTCTATCAGTGGGTGCTGGGACTGTTTTCTTTCGAGGACAGAGTCCGCACTGATCGAGGAAATATAATTATATTAAGTAAAACTTATCAGTCATTTACTAGTGTTCTATCAGTGGGTGCTGGGACTGTTTTCTTTCGAGGACAGAGTCCGCATTGATGGACGTTTTTTTAACTCTTGCATTTGTTAAAGCAAACTTATATTGTTTGCAATGCCTTCACGAAAGAAATATTCGTGCAAATTCCCTGGATGTGGCAATGCCTATTTTTGGTCAACAGGTGAGGGTGACAAAATAGCGAATAAACGCTTTTTTCGATTTCCAAATAATTCCGATATTTCCACGAAATGGAAACGAATTTGTAACATTGATATTTCAATAAATTCCCGGAATATGTACGTGTGCGAAGCTCATTTTCGGGAAGAAGATTTTATTAATCATACAAAGCATCGTTTGAATCCGAATGTCCTACCTAAAAATATTGAAATCGAACAAAACTCAATTCCAAGAGAAATGAATTCATTCCAGAATGATCCAGTAGATTATAATAATTGCAATCCATCAAATAATAATAAAGAAAATGTAAATATAATTCAAATATCTCTCATTTGTAATGATTCATGCGGTAATCCGAGTGGTGTAAATACGTATGACATGTAAAATTCTGTGCTTGTTGACACTGCTCCTACAGAAACTCCTGTTTTTGAGAACAGTATATTTCAAAATAATGAGATTTCAAATAATGATAATAGTCCTGATAATTTGACTCGTTCATTCCATAAAGATGCTTTATGTATATGCGCCAAAGGCGACTGTACAGATAAAAATTGCAGTACTCACGATTCACAATTTGGCGATGAATCTTACCTTCCTCTTAAAAAAAGAAAAGCCGGTTTTTTAACAGATGCAGGAATAACTGCAAAGAACATGTCACCACGGAAATGCACCATGTACCAAATTCATCGTAAAATTACTCAACAATTGTGTAAAGTTCAGAAAAAATTTAAGGATAAAAAAACGTTTTGCTAAAATTGAAATGCATGATCGCAAAGAATTTGATTGCATTGCTAATAAATTGAACGATGTTACGTCTCAATTTATTAATTCACAATTACGAAATGTTGATCGCGCTCCTGTTGGGAGAAGATGGACAGAGCAAGATAAGACGTTTGCATTATCTATGTACAAACGAAGTCCTCGTTTGTATAAGTATTTAACGAATTACTTCCTACTGCCATCATCTCGCACGCTCAAACATATTTTGTCAAAATGTTTTGCTAAAATTGAAAGCCATGCATGATCGCAAAGAATTTGATTGCATTGCTAATAAATTGAACGATGTTACGTCTCAATTTATTAATTCACAATTACGAAATGTTGATCGCGCTCCTGTTGGGAGAAGATGGACAGAGCAAGATAAGACGTTTGCATTATCTATGTACAAACGAAGTCCTCGTTTGTATAAGTATTTAACGAATTACTTCCTACTGCCATCATCTCGCACGCTCAAACATATTTTGTCAAAAATTCCATTTGACACTGGAATGAATTCACTTCTCTTGGAACAATTAAAAATTAAAACGGCCGAAATGGAGGAATTGGATCGATATTGTATTGTAGCTTTTGATGAAATTTTTTTAAATTCCGGTTATCACTACGAAGCACACAAAGAACAAATTTCTGGTTATGAAGACTTGGGTGAGTTAGGTCGTACTTCTAAGGAAGCAAATCATGCCCTTGTCTTCATGATTCGTGGCTTGAGGACATCATGGAAACAAGTAATAGCATACTACTTTACAGCTGATACAATTTCCTGCAGTAATCTCAAATTGATCATTAAAATTGTAATTTCACAACTGCAAGGGATTGGTCTGAAAGTGAAAGGGACGGTTTGCGATCAGGGTCCTACGCAAAGACGAGCCCTATCTGAATTATGCGCTGAAAATAAAATCGATCCAACTCCTTACACGTTTGTCGTGAACCAACAAACGATAGTAACGATATATGATGTACCTCATTTATTGAAATGCACTCGCAATTGTTTACTCCGCTGTAAAATAATATTTTCTGCAGATAAAGTTGCAAAATTTCAATATATAAAAAATGCTTTTGACGTTGAACAAAATTATCCCTTCAAACTTCTGTATAAATTGACGAAAAACGATTTTAACTTTGCAGATTCTTTTATTAAAATGCGAGTAAAAGTTGCAGCCCGTCAATTAAGTCATACTGTTGCTGCAACAATTCACACTCGTAGCGTTACAAATGTCAACGGATTGTTCCCCGTTGAATCAATACAAACAGCAGAGTTTGCACAATTAATAGACGATTTATTTGATTCACTAATGGCTATACTTTGAAATCAGATGATGGTAAAATTTATAGATGTTGTTTACAAGATGATTTTTTTATTAAAAACTTTTATTAAAATGCGAGTAAAAGTTGCAGCCCGTCAATTAAGTCATACTGTTGCTGCAACAATTCACACTCGTAGCGTTACAAATGTCAACGGATTGTTCCCCGTTGAATCAATACAAACAGCAGAGTTTGCACAATTAATAGACGATTTATTTGATTCACTAAATGGCTATACTTTGAAATCAGATGATGGTAAAATTTATAGATGTTGTTTACAAGATGACTCGCCTCACATTTAGTTGTGGAACAAATTATTGCCGCAATTGGCTACGTGGAAGATAGTAGATTTAAAATCAAATAAAGATGTTACAAATTCTTTTCATTTTGTGAAGGGATGGGCAATAACAATAAGATCCGTTATTTACTTATGGAAGCAATTACAAACTGTTGGTTTCAAGTTTTTAAATCTACGAAACGTTAATCAAGATCCGGTTGAAAACCTTTTTTGTACAATTCGCCAACACGGTATTGCTAACACAAAACCCACTTGTCACCAATTTATAGCAGCGTTGAAAACAGTTGTTTTAAATAATCTAGTTGCACCAGTCTCCAATTCTGCAAATTGCGAAAACAATAATTGTGAAAGTATTGCGATTTTTCAAGGATTCTTACGACGCGCTACTGAAACAATTCAAAACGAAGAAAGTGAATCACTCGAGAATACAAATAAGTGTACTCTTGATTGGGTCACTTTTAAAGATTTGAATGTTGATGCATCTCAAGCACTGTCTTATGTATCAGGTTACCTTGTCAAAAACCTTAAGATGCCTGATGAAAATTGTCTGCATTGCCAAACTGATTTGTTTTGTTCTCAACAAGAACAACACCACTTATATACAGCTTTTAAAGAATATTCCGAAAAAGACTTATTAACATATCCAAGTGATAAGATGATAACGTTGTTAGAAAACGTTCACGACAGATTGTTTTACTTTTTAAATGAAAATGGACACAAGTCCAAGTTAATATCAAATTTTAAACAGATATTTTTTAACAATTACATCAGTGACTTCTGCGATGTTCATCGCTGTGGTAATGTGATCGTCGAAGAATGTTTACCGTTTTTTCTACCGTTAATCTACAAATACGTTAAAGGTAAAAAAAAACCGGTACATTTCTCTTCTGGCCATTACGAAAAACTGAAACAATTCAAAACAACATAAGAGGTTTGTTCTCGTCACATGTTGCAACATATTCCTACCATAGTTTGGTATTCACGAAAGTGGGTAGGTGGTATGATAGGAACATGTTGGAGTATGTGACTCGAATAAACCTAAAGATTCTTCTTGTTCAATTAAAAAATGGAAGTAAAAGTAAATTGTTAATGCATTTTACAATTTCTCTATTGTAGACTGCATAATCGTTTCTGTGATTAAGAATAATTGAATTCTGTGATATGACTAAGACTGAGTTTCCTGAGACTGTTAGTTGTAAATCACTTGGAATGTTAGTTGTAAGTAACAGTTTATCAGTTTATGTATTGAGATATGGGAGCTGAGTTATATTTTTGCGTTTTTTCTACTTCTTATAGAAATGTGTTTTTCTTGGTTATTCATCAATAATAAACTTATTGATGTAGCTCTACGTATATAAGTATAAATAACGAACTTTGAAAGTGCAATTTTTGGTTGAAATATTTCAATTTTATCTATTTTTAATTCATGTTTGTT
>NW_017296137.1:33767-34333 GCF_001594075.2 Trachymyrmex cornetzi | reverse complement strand
AAATGCGTTTTTCTTGGTTATTCATCAATAATAAACTTATTGATATAGCTCTACGTATATCATATAAGTATAAATAACGAACATTTGTTATTAAAAAAATGTTATTAAAAAATGTTATTAAAATAAATAAACTTTTATAATTGCTCATATTAGTCTGTGTTATATTTTCTATTACGTTCCTATTCCTTGCTTTTTTGTATATGTATGTTCTTTTTATACTTTCTATATTTTTAGGATCGAATATTTTTCAATATTGTTATTTCATCACAATTATATATCGTGATAAAATACATAATATTGAATAATATTAATTTCGGCATTCGATTATATGTATATAGTTAATGTAATAGCCATGATGGAAAGGATACCCCCTTCCACCATGGTAGTATGTCGGCCAGGACACTAGGAGCGTGGCGATCGTTTCTTGTTGTCATCTTTTAATACAGGACTTGCGCTTCTCCTGTATATGTTCTGTGGAATGCACGCTATTAAGGCCTAAACACAATGCCAGGCAATAGCGATAGTATAGCGATAGGAATAATATAGAAATAAGAGATACATAAACT
>NW_017296137.1:30285-33328 GCF_001594075.2 Trachymyrmex cornetzi | reverse complement strand
TCCTGTATGTTGGATTCCTCTGTTCCTATCGCTATGTCTATCGCTATCGCTATGTCTATCGCTATCGCTATTGCCTCGCATTGTGTTTAGGCCTTTACTGTTCACAGAGCTTGTATTCGCTAGCGCTATCTTGATTCCATGAACAGAGATGGTAGCGTTAAGCTGGAAACACAATAGACACAGGCAATAGGCACAGGCAACAGGGAATAACGAGCCAATCAGAGCTTTGGGGTATAAGTTTGATGGGTGGCACCCAGTTGGACACGGCTCAATTGGACACGAGCCACTCACAGCGCTTGAGACTACAAAGCTCTTAAGCACCGGTCGCTGTGATTGGTGGTGTCCAATCGAGCCGTGGTCAATCGGGATCACCCCAAGTTTGATATTATATCCCAGAACTCTGATTGGACGGCTCGTTATTCCCTGTTACCTGTCCCTATTGCCTGTGTCTATTGTGTTTCCAGCTTTAGCGTTGGTAGTGCGGTAGTGAGCTCCCTGAATGCACCCAGTATAGGTAGGAACAGTAGGTCTACTCCGACAAAAATGATGCTAGTATTCTTCTAGATCATCCAATAGCAGCGAGCGCTCACGGATCCGCTCCACACAGTTGAGTCTGCTGAACGCGGCCAATGGTTGTCCCTTGCGCATGACCGAATCGCACAACCAACAATATGGCAGCCTTATCTCATATCGTGCTCGTCATGCAGTGCAATCAGTAGTGATTAGTAAAATGATCGTGTAAAATGATTTCTAAAAACTGTACTTTAATTAAAAATAACATTAAATGTTTAATTTATCTTTCTCAAACAACTTATGTAACTTTCAAAACTAAATTCTGCCTATAACCTAATCGGATTCCAGTATATCAATTTAACTAACGACTCGTATTTAGATCGCCTTTATAACGATGTTAGCATATTTAGTATATAAATTATATTACGTTTATTACAGAATTTCAGATAAAAATGCTCATTTATTGATAAAAAGATATATGAAAAATTCAGACCTATAAGTCAGGCTAATAAGAGTCAACGCAGGTCAAAAAGCGTAAGGATTCTTCTTCCAAAAAGAAAAATTTTCTTCAATAACATCGAATTGATTGAAGAAAATTTTTCTTTTTGGAAGAAGAATCCTTACGCTTTTTGACATGCGTTGACTCTTATTAGCCTGACTTATAGATCTGAATTTTTCATATTTTTAATTCGAGAGTCTAAGATACATACAAATTGTATTTATATATTTTATAAAAAGATATGTTATGAATATGGGGTAGCGTTTTTTATTAGGGCTCTAATTTTATTCCGTTTTTCGAAGATACATGTAAATGTAAAACGTTTATTTGTTTACATTCGTTTACCTTCAAAAAAACGTTTACTTAAAGGTAAACGTTTACACGTTCAATTAGCATATCCATTTATTAAAGAAACGTTTTTCCGAATATACGTGTTTTATTATACATTTAAACGAAAATACATTTATATGTATATTTAGGATATCCATCTATGAAAAACATCTTTTCAAATATTTTTATATTCGATAAACGTTTCTAATAAACGGATATACTAATTATACGTGCAAACATATTTTTGTTTAAACATATAATAGTGAGTCCTATTTATAATGTTCAAATTATAACCCGCAAGCACACTCAACAATATGGCGATCGGTTAGCATTGGTCGCGTTCAGCAGACTCAACTGTTATGGAGCGCATCCGTGAGCGCTCGCTGCTATTGGATAATCTAGAAGAATACACCAATAACAGCGAGCGCTCACGGATCCGCTCCACAACAGTTGAGTCTGCTGAACACGACCATTCAGATCAAAGGTGCCGACACAGAGTGGACCAGGATTGGACATATGTATTAAACATAACGTATTATACATGATTTTTATATCGTATAATATGGTATGTTATACGTATTATACGTACGTTTTATACGTTTTATATGTATTGTACGTATTATACATACGTATTATACGTAAGAAACTATTCGCAACTCTAAATTGCCCAACTCTGGAGTGGACCTACTGTTCCTACCTATACTGTGCCTATAGCGTGTATTCGTTTATGCAGCGGTTAGCGCAGAAGTATTACTTTATCCTTGTTGTTCACCGAGTGTTGAATAAAGATTAAATGATACTCACTGCGCTAACCGTTGCATAAACGAATGCACGCATGTCCTAAGGGGCTGCGCACAATGAAAGGAATAGGAAACAGGGAACAGATAATAAGAATTTCAACCTATCAGAAATCATGTATTGTGGAATACACAGTTTCTGATAGGTTAAAATTCCTATTCTGTGTTCCCTATTCCTTTATTGTAAGCAGTCCCTGAGTCTCCCCCCTATCCCGTTCCATTAGTCTAAGCAAATGGCGTCGTACAGGTGGATATCGTTGCGTCAAATTTCCCAAATGATGAATGAATTCTGAATACCGTCGCGCATTTCTCGTAAATTGAGAGTATTGCCAGTTCCGGTAAGCTTCTTCTCGACCGCGGTACATTTTCTTTCTACGGAATTGATCCCGCGACGTGAGAAAACGCGTGTTTCCTCGGAGTTTTTCTCAGTATGTAAACAAACATTATGCCACACATTGAGTACTGTTGAGTTGTATACCGTGACGTCCCGAAAAATCCCGCGGTTATCACGAAATTATCCATCTGCTTTTTGTGTAATGTATGCGTGAATACGCGTGGGATATTGATGGATTGTACTGTGTAAACTGCAATGTGTTCTCAGCATCTCTGATGCTTGTCTGAAATCTATTTCCATCGCCTCTTCAGTGTGTTTTCTTTAAAATTTTGCAAGCCTTTTTTGTATCTCTCATACAGTACTACTTAACTGATGAAGATATGTGTAAGCTAAATATAAAAATGCATTTTATTTGAATCAAATATTTTAGCATTGTAAACTGTTATACTGTTATATATATATATATATATATATATATATATATATATGATTATGTAGAATTATCAGTGTGTTATACACACTTTTAATCAAATTATAGATATACATATATATATATATATATATATATAT
>NW_017296137.1:23058-30170 GCF_001594075.2 Trachymyrmex cornetzi | reverse complement strand
TATATATATATATATACAAGGCATTGTTTATGAAAAAATATCCTCTACCATTTTGTAATTTTCGCAATGGTTAATGAGATATTAATTTCCAAAAATTGTCGAATAAATGGATAAAAAATCAATGTATAAGATAATTTTAAGATATCTTTCAGTGTTTTTTGTGAAATATTTTAAAGATGTTTCTTAAAGAGAGAGAGAGAACTCTTAAAGATACTTAAAGTTGTCTTATACGTCGATTGTAGACATTTTGCATTAGGTAACTAAAAAAAAATATTGCAAAAATTGCAAAATGATTCAGGACTTTTTTCGACTCAGTTTTTGATCAGGAATAGCGCTATACGATTAGTGAGTGCTTTTTAAAATACACTTCGTATGTATGTGTGCGTGTATATGCGTGTGCATGTGTATGTATAATGAAAATTAATGATTAAATCAGCTTTTTATCATGAATATTTCACTCTCTTTTACTCGTGGCCTGTTATGCTCTTTCTATTTGCTGTCGCCGATTCATCTTTCATGATACAAGACTGGTCCAACCATTAACATTTTTATACAGTTTTTATAATTATGTAAGAGATACACAATTGAAATATATGTTTGTATGATAATCGCACCAATTATCGCGTATTAAGGTTCTTAATTGTCTGTTTTTTGCTTTATTTATTATTTGTTTAATATCTCAAGAACCCAACTTTAATTATTCGCCTTTTCATTAATATTTATCGTGTGCATACGCGCGCGCGTGTGTGTGTACAGGGTGTCCTATTTTAAAGGATCCACTCAAATATCTCAGAAACATTGCATTAAATCGAAAAATGTTTCAGACAAAAGTTGTGTGACTTTGAGGGAGACATAAGATGGTATCATTGGTTTAATCTTGAGTGGCGTTGTCAAGGTCAGGATAAGGTGACTTTGAATTTTTTAAATCGTATCCTTCATTTTTCATTAAATATTTCTGTAGCTTACCTCGAAAGCTTTCCAAAATATTATAATTAAAGTTTATTTTTATTAAGTACTTTTCGAATTATAAGGCTTGCAAGTTACAGCACCGCCGGCATTAGCATTATCCAAGGTGTCCGACCGTCGGTTAAAATTTCTTAAATGTTCAGGATTATGACCTGGATAACATTTGACAAAATCAAGGTCATTGGAAGTACTTATTTTCATTTTTACATAGAAATGAGTTTTTAGTGCAATGTTACCCAGATCATAATCCTGAACAACTTTCAAGAGGTTTTAGCCGTCGGTCGGACACTTTGGCTAATGCTAATGTCGGCGGTGCTGTAACTTGCAAACTCGAAAAGTACTTAATGAAAATGAACTGAATTATAGTTTTGGAAAGCTCTCGAGGTAAGCTACAAGAATATCTAATAAAAAATGGGGGATTTCATTTAAAAAATTTAAAGTGACCTTACTCTGACCTTGACGACACCCAAGGTTAAACCAATGATACCATATTATATTCCCTTCAAAGTTACAAAACTTTTGTCTGAAACATTTTTCGATTTAACACACAGTGTTTCTGAGATATTTGAATGGATCCTTCAAAATGGGACACCCTGTATATACACTAGATATTTCAGACCATACATACTTCTCTTTTATCTTCGCAGAATAAGGTCCGATCATAAAAGTGTTTAAATGAAGGTAGGGTTCAAAAAGCTTTACTGATGTTATCAATTTGACCTTAGGTGGCATCGCCAAGGTCACATCAAGGTTACATCGATTTTTTTTAATGAAACACCTAACTTTTTATTCCATAATCTAGCCGTTGGTCAGATACCTTGCGTAATGCTAATGTCGGCGGTATTGTAACTTTCGAGCCTTACAACTCGAAAGGTATTCAACGAAAAATAATTTTATTATACTATTTTGGAAAACTCGACATCGGTTATTAGATTTTGGAATAAAAAATTGAGTGTTTTATTTAAAAAAATCGACGTGACCTTGATCTGATCTTGATGTCACCTAAGATCAAACTGTGATAAGGTCAGTAAATAAATTTTTTTAAACCCTACAACTTTTGTCTGAACACTTTTACGATTGGGCCTTATCCTGCGAAGATAAAAGGGTGGTACGGGTGGCTGAAACATGCGTGCGCGCGCGCGTGCGTACGTATGTATAGAGTAGGCCAGTAACTCTGTCCACTTAGAATATTTCCGCTTTTTTCAGAGATATGAATTAATATATTTATTGAAGTTGTATAAAGAGAGGTACTACTAATAATGGCTGCGTTTAGCGGACTCAACAGTTGAGTGAGCGCTCGCTGCTATTGATGTATTCTTCCAGATCTAAAATGCTGATTGGATGATCTAAAAGAATACACCAATAACAGCGAACGCTCACTTAACTGTTGAGTCCGTTGAACGCAACCAACTTTTCTGTGAGTGGAGGCGCTTAGGAGATTTCAAGGTCATCTCCACTTTTAAAAATGGAATTGTTTGATTTTTTTTTACACAATATGATTCCTTTAATTATTCTGCATATAAGGGTCGGTTGTTCCATCTTTTGATAAATTTTACCTGTTGGATAAGTAGCAAGATCCAATCACATGCACGGTTTAGCAGATTTATCTCACAAGTCAAATTTACCAAAAGATGGAACAACCGGCCCTAAAAGTATTAAGGTAGTAATATCAAAAAACCAAAAATAGTTCACGAGATATTTTATACTTTATTCTGGAATATATTGACATAAAATATTAAATAATTCATACACTATTATTTTTTTTATAATCGTATCTTAATACTTTTATGGTACAGAATAATGAGGTGAATCAATTGGTGGAAAGAAAACACATAGTTGTTTTTAAAAAATATGTGTGCAAAAAAGATAACTTTTAAATAAGTAACTATTAGTTTTTTGATATTACTATCTTAAACTTGCAAAATAATTAGAGGAATCATGTTGTATAAAAAAAATCATACAATTTCATTTAAAAAAGTGAAGATGACCTTGAAATCTCTGAAGCGCCTATATCCATAGAACTATTAGTAGTAAATTGTACCTCTCTTGATGCTATACAACACTTCAATAAATATATTATTTCATATCTCTAAAAATAACGGAAATATTTTAAGTGGACAGAGTTACTGCCCTACCCTGTGTATATATATATATATATATATATAATATGTGAGATTAACAGAGTTATAATAACTAATAATTTAATATAAAAAAATGTTATACACACTTTTAATTAAATTATATATAGATGACATTTCAAATATTTGTCACATGACATTACATTTAGATTGGCGTTTTCAGTATTTTGCAACAAACTGCATATCAAACTATGAACGAAGTAAGTGGAGGAAAACAAGATGTGCCCAATGCCTCAAATTGGGAAGCCTTATCGGGACAGTCGGTGTCTTCATTGCCGGTCATGCATCATCACCATCAAACGCTACAGCAGGATATAAATTCAACAGTAGCACAAGTTATAGTTCCTACACCTGTTAAGCTTCAAACACCCATATTAACACCTACGCAAACTGTAACCGATCACTGTCCGCAACTTAGTCATATACAACAACCACCTCTTATAACTCAGGTATGTCAAGAGAAATCTTACAAGTTTATAATGATTTTAATTTATTAAATTATAGGGCTGATTTATCTATTTCTCTTTTTCTTTTTTATAGGGCACACCACCAGGAAGCTTTCCAGAACTCGAATTATCTCTGGAACTTCAACAACAGGGTTGGAAGAAGTTTTGGAGTAAACGGGAAAATCGGCCATATTTTTGGAACAAATTGACCGGAGAATCTCTATGGGTAGTTCCTTCTTTGAAACCTCAGGTACTATAGAATATCAGAAAAATAGCTATATTTTATAATAAGGTAAAATGTAACATATATATGTATCCTACTAAAGTTTGATCCAATCACGGATCCACTTGGCATTTGTGGTGTACCACCTCCACCTGGAAATGGAACGATTCCAGCTACACCAGGTTCTACATTAAAACGAAGAGCATCGGAAGACGGAGCTGTTCCACCAGCAAAGAAATTTGTATTAGCGTATGTGTTTGGTTTTATTAAGATGTTGAGGTATATTTACAGACAAAGTAAATGAATAATTTGTTTATCATTATGTTTTAGAGGTCCGTGGGATTTGGAAATACCTACAAATGTTATAATATATGAGCGAGCACCATCAAATTTGATGCACGTTCATCCTGAAGCAGAAGCTCTGCGCTGTGCTTTACTAGCCAAGCTACGACAGTGTTACCAAGAGTTATGTCATACTCGTGAATCTATAGATGCGCCGAAAGATTCCTTCAACAGGTGGCTGATGGAACGAAAGGTCATCGATTGCGGCTCAGATCCGTTACTACCGAGTCAATGCTTCCCTGAGATTTCAATGTCCATGTATCGCGAGATTATGAACGATATTCCTATTAAATTGGTAAGGCCAAAATTTACGGGAGATGCGAGGAAACAATTATCACGTTACGCTGAAGCGGCGAAAAAGATGGTAGAATCAAGGGCAGCATCGCCTGAAAGTCGGAAAGTAGTCAAGTGGAATGCGGAGGACACTTTCCAGTGGTTGAGAAGAACAGTGGGCGCCACGTTTGACGATTTCCAAGACAGGCTCGCTCATCTGAAGCGACAATGTCAACCGCACCTCACGGCAACCGTTAAAGCCAGCGTTGAAGGCATATGTCTGAAAATTTATCATCTGTCGACGGAATATGCGAAAAAGGTGAAAGATAAAAATAACCAAATCCTTAAAGATAATGGTCTGGGGGATGTTATACCATTAGGAGGTCCTGTTAGCACGCAAAGAAAAGTTTGGTGTTATCCAGTGCAATTTTCCCTTCCCACACCGAGACTTCCACAAGTGGATTATCTTCCTGAGCGCGAGCAAATAATGCTACGCTTTCACGGTGACACCATGTATATTAATAACACGCACTTTGCTAAATTGGAACATTTGTATAGGTATAACGGTTTTGATGATAAAAAGTTTGAAATGTTTCTGTCACGCGTTTGGTGTATGTTGAAACGCTATCAGACATACTTTGGAATCAACGAGGGCCAAGCAACCCAGATGGCTCTTCCGGTGACGGTTTTCGAATGCCTTCAGAGATCATTCGGCGTTACGTTTGAATGTTTTGCCTCGCCTTTAAACTGTTACTTTCGACAGTATTGTTCAGCGTTTGCTGATACGGACTCATATTTCGGATCGAGAGGACCATTCTTGGATTTCAGGCCGGTCAGTGGATCGTTTCAAGCAAATCCACCATACTGCGAGGAACTTATGGAAGCTATGGTCAACCACTTCGAGCGTCTTTTGGCTGATTCGGCAGAGCCTTTGTCGTTCGTGGTATTTTTACCGGAGTGGCGTGATCCAGCTCCTAATGCGCTTATAAAACTCGAGGGTAGTCACTTTAAACGTAAACAAGTAGTAGTACCCGCTATGGAACATGAATATCGACATGGATTCCAACATATTCTTCCAAAGTACGTTTATTCAAATTAAAGGATCCCACGTTAATTATATGGAGAATTAGTTTTTAAATTAATTTTTTATATAATATAGCTTACATAATGTGGTGAACAAAAGATGTTACGGATATAAGAGTCAAATGAATAGTTTTGAGCTATGATATGTTAAAGGTGTAAAACGCGCGCGTGTGTGTGTGTGTGTGTGTGTGTGTGTGCGCGCGCGCGCGCGCGTGTGTGTGTGCGCGGGCGTGTGCGTGTGTGTGTGTGTGTGTGTGTGTGTGCGTGCGTGCGTGCGTGCGTGCGTGCGCCGCGCGCGCGCTCTGTGAGTACCTTTGATACACCATAGTTCAAAAACTATCTTGAGTCATATCTGTAATATCTTTTCTTCATTCCATTATAAGCTATATTATATCTGAAAACTAATTTATTTCAGTAGAATCCAATTTTCCATATAATTAATGAAGTCCTTTATATTGATTAGATATGGCATGTGTATGATGTATATGTGAAAAAAATGTTGAATAATTGTTTTTTCTTCATTCCAGAGGTGATGTAAACATTCGAGCGGTGCACGGCACGCTAGTTGTATGGTTACAAAATCCAGCCGGTGCTGCACGGTGGGGACCTACCGAAGAGCGAGTTGAAGCGTTATTGGAAGCATGGCGACCCGGTCGAGAACGAGAAAGAGATAGGCAAGAGCTCCTTTCTCCGCCACGACAAACGCATCAACCGATACCGTCAACGCCTGTACCGTCAGTACCTGTACCGACAACACCAATTACGCCGACGGTGCCATCTGTACAGCCGTTACCAAGTCATCCTATCTAATTAAGTGATACAATTTAGTTAGTGATATAATCTTCGTAAAATAGAGAAAACGTATAAGTAGAAAATAGGAAAATTATTTCCTACATTTGGAGATAAATATAATTTATCTCTTGTAAATTATAACTCCTTTGTTAAGGAAATTTATTTTATACTTTAGCAGATATAAAATTCAAAAAGAATAAAATGTAAAAAATGAAAAAAGTGTGTTAGGTAATTGTATACAGAAAAATTAAACATAACAAAAATAATATAAATATTACTTTATAATCAATATTTTCATTAGGGATGCACTGGATCGTAAAATTACCGGATATCGGATATCCGAAAAGAATGTGACATCGAATATCTGAAATCTGGTCCGATATCCGGTAGGACAATTATCCGGCCGAATACCGGATATTTTTCGTATATCCGGTACAAATTTCCCAAAATTCTAAAAAAAAGAGAAAGCATGGGAAAAATAACGATAATAATTGACTGGCTGTGGAACAGGGTTCTTTACAATACAATTTCAACATTGCTTAGTAATCAAAGATGAATATTAATAAAGTTTTCATGATGGACAATAATATTTCAGCATTTTCCGGTGACAATCTATTTTGATTATTATCGGCATAAACCACTATAAGTATGCAAAATCATAAACTGTGCTTTTCAGCTGAAAAGAATAGAATTCTGCATCAATTATGTAAATTTTCAATATAAAATTTCAGCTGGATATGTATACATATATATATATACAGGGTGTCCCAGTAACTCTATTACAAGGCAATATCTCCGTTACCGTTAATGATACGCGAAAATGCCTGAGGAAGAAATTGTTTGGTTCGA
>NW_017296137.1:17562-22571 GCF_001594075.2 Trachymyrmex cornetzi | reverse complement strand
GTGCTGCTGTAACACCCCAAATGTTAGCAGATGTGCGACGTTCGCTTAATACTCGAATCAACAAATGTTTAGAAGTATGGAAACAATTTTGAACATTTATTACAATAAATTTTTCAATGCAAAATTTTGTATTATACTTATTTCATTATTCGCACCCATTCCTCAAAATTTCTGAATTTTTTATTCTCAAGGTCATAATGAAAAAAATATGTAGTCCTATTTAAAAAAGTATCGATGACCTTGAAGGCTCTAAAAATATGACCTTGAGAAAGAAATAAATCTCACCATAATGTGTATCCCTTCGAACCAAACAATTTCTTCCTCAGGCATTTTCGCGTATCATTAACGGTAACGGAGATATTGCCTTGTAACAGAGTTACTGGGACACCCTGTATATATATTACCGGATACTAATGATATTCGTATAGTAAAAAAGTACCGGATATTTTCCGGATATCCGATGAGTCCCTATCCCTAATTTTTATGCTAAAATCCGTTGACGACATGAATATCAGTTACATTTTGAAATAATCTCATGGAAATTGATAACTGATGATTGATGAATATTATTATTTGATTCTATAGCAGCGGAGTAAACGCCTGTTGTTTACTTCTATTCAGCCATAATAAACAGTAAACTGTAAGAATTTATAAAGGAGATATACACATCTAACGTATAAAAAGAGTTTACTTATCAAGAAAAAAAGCGCACATTGCGGAAAGTCTAAACTTTGCAATAGTGGTTAATTGTTGATGAATGCGTTGGACTTTATGACATGTGATGCTTGAAATATTAGACTTGCTGTGCAAGATAAAAATTGAGATACCATTGTAAATTGAAAAAAATTAGATTTACAGGAATATAACAAATGTACAGATATATGTTGTATGTACGTACGTATGTGGATGTAGGTAGTAGGATGTATGTATTGCTTATTAGCTCTGTTTATTTGTGGCCGGAAAACAAATTTTATCAAGAGAAACTGCGATAAAATTGTTATCATATTTTTCAATGACAACCTTTTTCTTTAGTAATGGAGAGTATATGTAGGAAAAAATCGCTAGCTATCCATTTCGTTTTAAATAGCTCTCTGCTGGTGCAATATCTTTTTATCAGTTTATAAGTAGCTGTGTGAAAAAAAGTAATGAACATAACTTTGAGAAAGACTATACAGAATTTCCTTGCATATGAGAGAACACATTTTTATTATAAATATATACAGACGTATCGTACAGACAGAAGAAATACATGATTTTTTAAATTTTTTTTCAGAGAAATTCTATGAAATTAGTTGAAATAATCGGAGTACTGCTACAGTGATGCAGATGAGTTTCTATAATTTTTTTTACATGCATGTCTGTATTAGGGCATATATCGAAATAATGGATGGATTCGAAATGGAGTAAAAATGCATATTCAAAATATATTATTAGAAATTATATATTTATGAACATGTAATTTCCAATAATGTATACTTATACATTATTGAATTATTTTATTAAAAATTCATAGTTAGGGTAATTTGTCAACATGTCGGGCACTTCTCACTAAAAAAGTGATATTTATATCTTAGAAATTTTGTATATTTTTATTAAAATATCATATATACATACACATGCATATAGGCGCACACATGCGCACGCGCCATCTTTAAAAATTATGATATTTATGCTTTCATAATTGAAAAGTAAATAAGACGATATGTTAAAGATAGATATAAGTTGCGTTTTGCGAGATATTTTATAAGCAGCAGAGACAATGTATCCACGATTGGGTTGCACTTTAGCTTAATAGAGAGAATACAGATTTTTAAATTTTTATCGTAAATCTTTATATTTAGAGAGTAGTATACGATTCATTCACCTAAAGAAAACAAAGTTACGTTTTCTATATTTAATTATCTTTTAAGAGTAAAAATAAATTTTACTCATATACATATATGTCTGCGCTTTTAATATAGCCATATTCATTATAGAATCGATAGAAGATAATTATTACTTTTTATTGTATTGTATGTTTCACGCATTTGCAATCTCTAAATTAATAATTCCTTTTTTAATTTCTTATAAATTTTACTTGTGTCTGCTATGATTAAATGGCATCTAATATAATGCTTACTGTACAAAAGCAATTTTAAAATAAGTGATAACTCTGCAAAATGTTATCTTTTAAGAGAAAATTTAAATGAAGTTAAGAGAGGGGGGGGGAGATTTATAAAACTTAACACACATATACATAAAAAATGACATGATATAAATTGTGAAAGTACATGCTATATTTACAACAAAATCTACAATTGGTTTTTTAACAGTTTGTCTTGTTTCATTAACAGTTTATTGGATTTTATATTCATGGAAAAACTGCATTTTCAATATTACAAGAATTGAGAAACGAAGCAATATTTTTCAGTAAAATGCAGGCTTCATCATTTTTACACATCAAATTGTACACCGACAGATCTTGCGCGTCTATGATAATATTCTCCAATATGATTTTAAGTGCTCGCAAATCAAACAAACAATGATTATATCCAAAACGATACTTATTAAAACTTATGACTTGACTCTTTTTTATCATAGCATGTAAACGGTTCTTAGCAATAAACGATATAAATTCCAGAAACTGTTTATAGTCCATGCCATAAGAGGTTTTTAGCATTAATTGGCAATGTTCATTCCAGTTCTTCATATCCTTGCAGTCGTCAACTTCTTTCATAACAGATCTTAATTCCTTTTTTAATGCACACCATACATTGGTGATATTACAGCCATTGATCCAATTGTGATTAATAGAAATTGTATCTTCCTTCACAAAAGACGACACATAATTAAATTACCATTAATATCAACAATTTAAATACTTCTTTTACGAAATTCTATTACTATTTACCAGATTCCAAACTTGATGATGCCATCCTGATGGCACAAACATGATCTCTCCTACTTCTTGAATTACATCAAAACATTTTAACTTTTCACTATCGTACATTTGATACTTCGTATGATCTTTGAGTTCCTCTGAAACTGCATCGTATACCAATTGCCCGTAAAGATCACGAAGGTGATCTTCTTCGTGCGGAGGAAAGAGCAACCATCTCTTTTTTCCGACAATATTTGCAGACCAGCTATATGATGTAAAAACATCCGCGTGCAATGGAGTCCTGAACATTATTAGTAGCAGTTAAATCAGTCTGTAGAATAACAATAATCAATACAGAAATAAGGATATTAAGTCACAGAACAATCTTGGCCGAGGTAACACTTCTCGCACCAAGTTATTTATAGATTTTTAAATGCTAACAGCGTCAAATTGATGATCTAATTTAATTTGGGGAGATTATTCCAGTTTAATTGTATTGCAAATCCAAGAGTAATCAGCTCGTAGTTATATATTTAAGATAAATTTATTTAAAAAGTACATATATATAGGTCCAGATAAACAAGCAAAATGTCTGCAATCTTCTAGCAGACTCAGCAGGTTCGAGCAGAAAATGACGGCAGTCTAGGGATGGGCGATGTACAAGAAAAGCATCGATTCTATAATAATCGATTATGATCCAATCCGAGTTTTAATTAACCGATTCATCGTAAAAGAAAACATCGATGTTGGTGAAATCGATGATTGAAAAAAAACTGATTTTGCTAAATTTTATTATTTTTAGAAATATATTGAATTATAATTTTTTAAATTATTTTTATCACAAAATAAAAGAAAAAATAGAGTACAATTTCATGTACCTACGAAAAACAATGTTTTTAATTATTTTTATAACAAAATAAAAGAAGAAATAGAATACAATTTTATGTACCTCCACAGAAAAAAAATTTACTTGTTTCAAGTAAATACATTTTCTTGAACTGTAATTTATTGATTGAAAGAATTAATTACTTGCCACAATAAATTTGTTTTTTGTTCCAATAAAATATTATTCTGAAGCAAATAATTTATCAATGAAGAAAATATTTTATTCTAATAAAAACACAATTACTTGTCAGTAGAAAATTGTTTTATTAAATCTAATAAATGTCATTACTTGAATCTGATTGTTGTTAATAAGAGAACATTTTTCTTAAATTTATGACATGAGTATTAGAAATCGTATATTGATTACTTTTTATAAAATATAATTTTTCAGAAGGCAATTTCTTGGTTACCAAAAATATTCTTCTTCTGATTTTGGCCAGGCAACCAAGGTTGAACTAGGCCATTGAGGTCTTCGTAATTGAGCTAATCGTGATTGGGGGTGCTATGCACCGGCCACCTCGAACCGGGCGAGTAATGGATGATGCAATAAAAAATGGTGAGGCGCCCCTTCAAACACTGGACGCCTGCGGCTACGACGCTTCCACGCCGCACGGCCGCGCGCCAAGACGGATAAAGGGACTATCGAAATTGAAATACAAGGCACAGTCCAACCCGGCAACGCTTTTCAAAAATATAGTCGAGGTGACGCAACACCCGAGACGAGAGGGAACACGTCCAACCCGCTCGAGTGGTCTACAGGAACTTAACGATACACCAAAAATATTTACTAGTAACAAGAAAATTGTTTCATAAATTAATTAAATGCCTGTTAGGGTGTGCCTCTCTAGTCTCTAATAAATTTAGGACTCTAGGGTAGTTATATCTTTGGGTAGATCAATGAAAGCCAACCATAATCGATGTCATTAAAAAAAAGATCAATGTGCCGATTAATCGAATTCTGAAACATCGAATCAAAAATCGATTATTGAGCGGAAAACATCGGTTTTTGTATAATCGATGAAGCGTCGCCCATCCGGCCCATCCCTACCGGGCAGTCTGCCATCAACTGCGTCCGTATTAGGCTTGTGTTCTGTTAATATCGCCCGTCGACATAATGTGAAGGCAATTGTTGGCAGAAACTGAGCAGATCCTGCCGATTCTGTTACATTTTTTGGTAATTATTCAGAATACCTCCCTCACCTCCGATTTCGATAAAATTAGGCTCATTCGACGCGTTTTTGCATGAAACGAAAGAATCTGGCAG
>NW_017296137.1:16292-16888 GCF_001594075.2 Trachymyrmex cornetzi | reverse complement strand
TTTTTTCTGCCAGATTCTTTCGTTTCATGCAAAAACGCGTCGAATGAGCCTAATTTTATCGAAATCGGAGGTGAGGGAGGTATTCTGAATAATTACCCATTTTTTCTAGCAGTATGTCAACAGTATTATGTACACTCAATTCTGTAACAATTCTGTTGTTATTTTGTTGGCATAATGTACAGCAGACATTTAAAAAATCTGCTTTTTACAGACTTGGCTATCTGGGAATGTATTATTTTATTTCAACATCTGACTTTGACCGTAAGTGGCGTTTCTATTACTTATAGCGTTTTCGATTGGGAAAAAGTTAGTGCGCACCAACACTGGACGAGTTCCATGGGTTGCACTGAATAGTGCAAGTTCAAAAGAACACGCCAAGATTTTCAGTGCTAAAGCTGAAGTGCCATTTCGAGTTGTAAGATTGTAAGGACTTGACTAGACTGCAGGAAGAACGCAGAAAAATAACTTTGACATCTCATGTTTATAACTTTAAGTAATGATTTTTTACTATATAGGGTGTCAATTATGTACCGGGACGGTCAAATATTTCGACAACTTCCAACATTAAAAAAAAACGCTGAAACACGTGAAACGAT
>NW_017296137.1:7040-12952 GCF_001594075.2 Trachymyrmex cornetzi | reverse complement strand
ATAATTAAATAATATATAAGATATCAAGAATATCATATATGTACATACTTATCAATAATTGTACACATTTGCATATGTTGCGTTTTCAGTTAACCGCGCAGATTTACTTGTCCCTAATGTATATCCTTAGGGCCCAGACACACGCTTTTGTATAACGCATAATACATACTGCATAAGCGAATCAACTAATCAGAAGCTTTCCTTTCCTCTCATTCCATGGAAAAGAAGAATTTTGATTGGTTGATTCCATTATGCACTATGTATTATGCGTTATGCAAAAGCTTGTGTCTGGGCCCTTATACTGTGACAAAACGATGCACTGATATCCTATATAATAGGTCTGTTTTCTGTGGCTGAACTAGTGTACACTTTTGGAACTTAAAATGAGATAGATATATGTTTGATATTTGTTTAAAGCAAGAAAGAGAGTTCTAGAACAGTCTAGTGCAGGAATAGAAAACAGACCAAATATGCACTGAACTGGCACCGTTAAAATAGGCCTGTTCTTTTTGGTTGAACTTTTGCACCAGTTCATCTTTCTTCCTTTTCTCTCCAGGAGGAAAGAAGAGGAAGAAAGATAAACTGGTGCAAAAGTTCAGTTAAAAAAAACAGGCCTAATATCTCGTGCCACTTATAGCGTTTTTCATTAGCAAAACTAGTGCGCACTCAGTGCACATTAAAGCTGTTGTACACTGTTCTAAAAGAATATAAAAGCGAGATATCTCAATTGATAAAATGCTCAAAATTTATTTTATCAAATAGCACAATAAAATGTATCGAATATTTCAGTTTAATTCGTTTATATATTGTTATTAAACGTATATCTTTATATCGATTTTTGTACAACGGCTTTAAAGTGCACTGAGGCGCACTATGCGAGTGTCGTGCGGTCAAATGAACACGTGACATTAGCCAAGTGCGCATTGGCACTGCCAATCGAACACGCTCTTGACAATGACCTAGTTTACACCAACGGTTCGATCCGGGTCAGAATGCAGGGCTGCGTTCCGCTTCACGCATGATGCGCATGCTGCATTATTTATCTTTGTTATTCACCGAATGTTAAACAAGGATAAATGATGCATCATGCGCATCATGCATGAAACGGAACGCAGCTCAAGATCAACCAACTGCAGTCGAGCATTCCCCTGTTACAGTAGAATGACAAGGGAATGCTCGACTGCAGTTGGTTGGTTTTTACATTCCGACTCGGATCGAACCCTCGGTGTAAACTAGGCCACTGAGTGCAGCCAGTGCACCCTAATCGAAAACGCTATTAGTTTAAACTTTAATGTACAAATTTTTAGAGTCTGATCGAAATTTCGATTTCGATTTCGGTCAGTTTCGGTAAAAAATTAGTTTCAACTTGATTTTGGTTTCGGCCGAAATAAGAGAAAATTTCGATAAGTGATGTGGCTGCAGCACAGACTGTTGCATAACGCATAATGCATAATACATAAGGGAATCAATCGAAATTCTCCTTTTCCATGGAATAGGAGGAAAAGAAAGATTCTGATTGATTGATTTGCTTATGCACTATTATGTATTATGTGTTATGCAAAAATCTGTGCTGTAGCCTTGAATCAAAACTAGAAATTACAATGCGCCGATGAGCATTTGAAAAACTATATCTATTATTATCAGCTGATCGACGCCAGTTGCTGCAAATCACGCCGACTTCCTTCTTTATCCTTTTTTACTAGTCAAGTTGTCACAAGTCTAGTGCCTGAAATTCCTTATAATGTATAGAAAATTCCTTGTAATATTATAAGGAATAATAAGATATTAATGAAATCTTATTTTTAAAAAAGTACATAAATTTCACATATTTTGACATTTTCCAATGACTGAAAATCATGTAGTGTTTGTAAAATTTATCCAATTTCGGTTTTGGCAGAAATAGAATAAAAACCGAATATTCGTTTTCAATTTCGATCAAAGATAAAAAAGTTGTTTCGGTCGAACTCTACAAATTTTGCAAACTAAATTGTAATATCAAAAATGTATTTACCAGGTTTCTTTTGGTCCCATGTATACAAACATGTAATCATCATTTAGTTCGGGATGAGTAATGTAATATTCATTTAACCAGTCTGATACAAAATACTGAGGTACTTCATACATTGGGACATTCGAGAAGCTTCTCACGCAATGCCAATCTTTCAAGTACAACAATGGCATCGATTTATCATAACAGCTTTGCTTGTAATCAGCCCAATATTCCAAGTAACTCTCCATAGGCATGTTATTCTTAAATTGCGTATTATAAAGCTTTCTATTACAATCAGCAACTGGGACAATGGAATGTCCTGAGTAATAGAGATTACATTAATAATCTAAACAATGCAATCCTTCCTTTCTTTCATTTTGCACATACCAAACAGCTTGCGGAGCACCTCAAAATTAGGTGCACCGTTCAATACCCATTCATGCCTACACGGCCAGTTCTCGATTGCTTGAAAACTAATGACACATGGTTTATTACATATTAGATACTTTGAGAAGAAATCATTGTACGTCACCGTCGAGTT
Source organism: Trachymyrmex cornetzi (assembly GCF_001594075.2). Lineage (NCBI taxonomy): Eukaryota > Metazoa > Arthropoda > Insecta > Hymenoptera > Formicidae > Trachymyrmex > Trachymyrmex cornetzi. The sequence continues at coordinate 10,421 of NW_017296137.1, read as the reverse complement.
GATTCGCTCGATCATAGTGGTAACGCAATCCTCGTTTGGATATGAGTCACTGTTGATCTCAATGAGTGTTGACATGATTCATATGATCGAAATTCGACCTTCATCATTCAGCCTAACGTAGAATCATCGCATTTGTAAAAGCGACGTTTGCAACACTCAGCAGCGATGTAATTTGATGTAAATCTAAATAAAAATTGATAAAGATGTTCATTTCAGTGCCGCTGTCAAGGACATGCAGATATCAACACGAGCTAATGTATAAATACTCTTGGTAATTATTTAGAATACGAGTTTCCCCTTCCCCTAGAATCTTAATAAAAATGTACTCATTCGACACGTTTTCACTCAAAACGAAAGAATCTGGCAAAATAACGCGGCGGTCGGCCTCGTGAATAGAATTATTAAGCGTTCGAGACTTTAGAAGTTAAGATATCTGTTATTCCGACTCTATGCAGTGTTATGTACATGTTCTGCTTTAATTACACAAATTCATTGCTTTAAAAACACAAATTCACTGCTTTAAAAATACAAATTCACTGTTTTAGAAACACAAATTCACTGTTTTAAAAACACAAATTCACTGCTTTACAAACACAAATTCACTGGTAATGTAAAAAATTTATGTGCTTAAGCCTGCGGCACACGATGCTTCTTTTCCTGCTGGATTGCTAGCTGGATTAGAATCTTGCTGGCACTGACAGCATCGTATCCAATACGATGGCAAGATTCTAATCCAGCTAGCAATCCAGTAGAAAAACAAACATCGTGTGCCGCTTTAAACAGTGAATTTTTAAAGCAGTGAATTTGTGTTTTTAAAACAGTGAATTTGTGTAAAATGTAGAACATACACATAGCGCTGTATCGAATGGAAATGATAAATATTTTAACTTCTAAATTCTATTCTATTCTTCGCGTTGGTGTGGCGCTCGCCACTGATAATGGCGGCGACTCTGCCAGAACAGAAACTGGAGTAGACGTCTGAAACACCCAGGCGGAACGTCACCTGGAGGGAGATGGAGAGGATGAATCTCCCTCCACTCTCCAAAGCGCAAACTCACATACATGAAAATCACACCTTTAGGTTTAATGATTTTAAGTAGGCAATTGACTACGTTTACACGGCAGCGATTAATCGGATTTAGTAACATCCGTAGTTATAACTCTCGAAATGTGTATCCATTTACACGGAGCGGTTTTTATTTATCCTACCGATGTTATAACTTCTGATTGAAGTCTCCCATGATACCAACTTAAGAAAATTAAAAGATTAATATCGATGTTATTAAACCCGATTAAGAGCGGCCGTGTAAACGTAAAAGAAATAATTTTTGGTAAATCATCAATCATGGAAATCATCAAATCAGTTATTACAAGATTCATCTTGAATTTTGAATATATAAAACAGTACAAATATTAAATGTACTAAGTAAGCGACGATGTTTAAATGAGGTTACATTACATTTTTTTAATGTTTCTCCACCAAACCATTTATTTGACGTCGAATTTACTTTACAATGTAAACGACAAAGAATAATATGGATGAAAAAAAGAAGTAGTGACTGATGGAAGCGAATAGTTAATGATTATTTTAAAGAAGAGGATTGGTTAGAAACATTTCGTATGACAAAACCTACTTTTCAGTGGTTGTGCGATGAATTACGAGGTGAACTCATTCCAAAAGAAAATCAATTAGGGTTTCGAGAACCATTATCAGTGGAAAAACAAGTCGCCGTATGTTTATATTTTTTAGCCAGTTGTTGTGAATACCGTATTGTAGGAAACATTTTTGGAATTCATAAATCTACTGTATGGAAGTGTGTCCACAAAGTAGTTAATGCAATTAACGCAAAACTTATGTATATGATAACTATGCCTGATGATAACGAATGCCAACAAATAGCAGCAAGCTTTGAAAGAAAAACAAATCTACCACAAATAATAGAAGCAATCGATGGAACCCATATTCCAATTCTTCCTCCTAGCGATGGTTATAGAGACTTTATAAATCGTAAAGGATGGCCTTCTATAATATTACAAGCAGTTGTTGACGATAATTTGAGGTAAAAATTAAATACAGATTAGTGCAATATATTTTTTAATTTCAATGCAGATTGATTCTTAACATATTTTATTTGATTTTAATATTTCAATATATTTAATACTTCCAGATTTCGTAATATTTTTTGTGGTACACTAGGAGCATCTCATGATGCAGCTGTTTTTCAATCTTCAAATTTATATAAAAATATCAATTTGTTGATTCCACAGGTTAGTACAATTTTTAAAAATTAGTAATTGTTTATAAAAATCATCTAATTTGTAACAACTTTTTAGCGAAACTCAATACTTTCAAATGTACCGATTTCATATTTTATTGTGAGTGATCCTGCTTATCCATTACTTCCGTGGCTCATAAAAGGATATACTAAAAGCAATCGATTAACAGCTGAAGAGGATAATTTTAACGTACATCTGAATTCCGGACGTGTGTATATTGAAATAGCTTTTGGAAGATTGAAAGCAAAGTGGCGACGACTTCTTAAACGCATGGATATACACTATTCTTACGCATCTCATATCATATCAGTCTGCTGCATTTTACATAATATTGTTGAAGAACGTAAAGAAAAATTTTTACCTGCATGGGAATGTTTAATAAATCAATCAAATATCGAAACTCAACAACCACAAGCATTTGTAACACGCAACTTAGATAATATTACTACAAGTACAATAAGAGATACACTTAAAAATTATTTAGCAGAAAATTTTGCTTTACGTTTATTTCAACTTTAAATTATTTCTATCTATTATAATTCTATATTAAGTATATTATGTATGTATATTCTCTCTACATTTGCAATTAATTGAATTGGGAATGTCATATCAAAATTTGTTGTTTTCATAGTATGATATTTAAGGGTTAATTATGAAAGTATATTTGTCTAGGATTCAGTAAAAAGTAAAAATACATTATCTATAAGTACACATAAAATATTTGTTTAGAAAATATTTGAATAAAATGTATTTTTTAATCGTACAATCCTATCTAAAAAAAAGGCATGTTAAGGGGATGCTAAACCGATTACCCAACTCAATCAAGGTCGATAGTACAGACTTTTTAAATTTCAATTTCGATAATAGTGGCGACATCTTTGATTTAGTTTTTACATTATATTATATAATATATATCATTCTGTCTTACTCAAACGCATACATCTGTTCTTATCTAACATATGCCAGCACCATCTATCGCAAGACCGCGCAACTACTGCTACACGGAATTTCGGCTCTGTTGACAGTCCAAGTCTTCGCAAAACATCTGTATACACGTATTGTCTATTCGGTAGAAATATTTCTTTTCTAGACTTTCAATCTTAG
>NW_017296137.1:2328-6863 GCF_001594075.2 Trachymyrmex cornetzi | reverse complement strand
ATCCTATCTAAAAAAAGGCATGTTAAATCGATTCTCGCATTTATTGAAGTCTTCTCGAAAGTCTCGAAGTTTATTGTTGACTCTTTTCCGCGTTGCCGATTGGTTCTCTCGTTGCGCTTACTTCGTGAGCAGCTGTCAACGCGATGGAAATCGTGCTATTGACAGTTGTGTGTATCGAAGGGTTAGCAAACCTAATATATTACAATAAATAAAAAGGCTTTCTTAATTGTTGGATAAGGCTTCTCTTTTCCCTTTTGACGGCTTGTTTCAGATAAGTATAACCTATTTATTTAAACTTTTTATAATATCTTATAATCTTATCATAAAAAATTGATACTTTGTGTTGTATTTTATTTTCAGTTATTGGTTTTCTTTTACTGTCAAACATTGCGAATGGAAAAGAAAAACGGATATATATAAAATAATGAAAGGAGGAAGCAAGGGAGGAAGAGTAAGAAGAGATTTCAACTAAGGATAATAATTAGTATTTGATTTTAGTACAATTATGTGTGTGGTAATTATATTATGTCACTTGCATTTATACATTATGCACTTTTGTACATTATCTCTTAAACATTTCATTATTACTAATGCAACATTATTTACTACAATTTATGTTTACTCGTGATTAAAGCAATTCTAATGATAATATTTTTCATCATTATCTCTATTTTTGTATGTATGTGAATAGAGTTTCCAAAAATGAAAAATTTCGAGTTCTAAAACTATTATGATGTTGTAAAAATTACTTTATACTTTTTGATAAAATAAAATGTTAAATGCATGTAATTGAGTGATATTTTTATATGTTAAATATAATAGGATCTTCAGTTCTCTTGATTATATTGTTATAAATAATCACAACAATAATCATTTAAAGAATCAATTCGATTTATTGGACAGGTAAGATATATTTTCAGATAAAGAAAGAAAAGTTTCAAAATGAATTAATTAAAGGATCATAAAATTAAACTGCCTAAAAAAAATTTTACACATATGTATTTACTATATTATACGTGTATATTTACTATATCCAAACTTAAATATTTGAATTTTAATACTTACGGTAATTGTAAATAATAAATTTTATAATTTTCTGTTTTAAAAAATATATAGCTAATGTTTTTCGTGAAAGTATTGAGGCTTCGCGAACTATTTGTAAAGATAACGAAAGCTACAGACTTTTTAAATTTTTTATTAATAATGGTACTGGGAAAAAGATCCAGGTAGTAGCATGGAATGATGAAGTGGATCGAATCGAACAGCTTGTTCGAACTAATTCTGTAATTTTTCTAATTTTATCTTTGCTTTTTTATATAATTAAATAATGATAATATAAAATTAAACTACTTTTGAATAGATTGTTCATTTGGATGGAGCGCAGGCAAGAAAACCTAGAAATGAAAAATTTAATCAAGGAAATGTCGAATTCGAATTATTAATTCAAAGAGGAACAGTAATTACTACTTTAGGGAATTATCATTCAAAATTGGAGCAAACTGAACCACATTATGTAAAATTAAGTGAAGTTATGAACACCTCGCATCGTATTAGTAAGTTTTGTGTAGATTTAATTAATATAAGTTTGAATACAGTTATTTATGGTTTTCAATTGTACGTTCCTTTAATTTATGTATATAAATAATAATAATAATAATAACAATAAAAGTAATAACAATAACAATTATAATAATATAACAATTTAATAAGGTAACAAAAAATATAATGTCATAATGCAAAATAATAATATATTTTCGTATATTTGTAATAGTTCTGGAAGCATATATTAAAACGAATTTTATAACAAAATATCATCACAAGTTGAACAAGCACATAGGATGCGGGTCAGTTTCAGATGGATTCTATAAACTTGAAACACATATAACGAATTTCAACGAAAAAGAATACTCAGCATTGAAGTATAACAAAGGAGACAAAGTTGAAATTACAGGAACCATGCAAAATTCATGTAAGTATAATGTATTTTTAATTTTAAAAAAATGTATATATAAGTAATAACAATAACACAACAATAACAACAATAACATTTTCTCTTGAGTTCTACATTAAAATTTACAATCAAATAAATTAATTTTACAGCTATTCCACCATATCTAATAGTTGATAATGTACATGATATAAAACGTAAAGATGGAAAAATGTCTCTCATTCAATTGTATAAGGCTAACGAAACATTCAGAAAAAGAAAAGCAGATGACAATGAGGTATAACATAAAAATATAACACTAAAAATATATATAACTCTAAATATAGTAAAATAATAATTAAAATAATACTAATAATAATTAAATACAGAAACATTATAATAATTAGGATATTTTTTCAGGGACAATGTAAGAGAACTTCATTTAATTTGAATAAGAAAGATTAAAAGTAAAAATATGTTATATTAATATTGATATTATATTGAAATATGTTATGTTAATATCATGATAGTTTAATATGTATGTTGCATAAATGTGAAAAGGTTGTATCTTTAATTCAATTAATATAATTAACTATTATATATTGAACTCCGATTAAAATACCATTAAGTCTTAAACACAATACGAAGGAATAGCGATAGCGGTAGAACTAACAGATTTCAACTTATCAGACATCCGCGTATTCCGATGTATTCAGTTTCAGGTAGATTGAAATCTATTACTTTTTATTTCTATCGCTATTCCCACGCATTGTGTCTTAGGTTTTAATTATAATTGTTCATGTTGTTTTTAACATTGTTTGTATCAACATTGTTTGTATTAAGATTGTATTAACATTCATGTTATATTATATTATTTTAAATGATTGTATATTTATATTAAATAAAATATTAAGGCTGTACTTCCGAATGGGACACCCCTCCGATCGAGCTGAAATTTTACAGAGAATACTGTTACGATGTATAGTGATTATTTATAAAGATCCGATCTTCGGGTTTTGTATAGTTTTTAAAATAAAAAAAATAAAAATGTAACTATTACGGGGGGTTCTTCCGAATGGGACACCCCTCCGATCGAGCTGAAATTTTACAGATATATATAATATTGTTACGGAAGAATACCCAATATTAATTGTAATGTTTCAGCTGCTTGTACTTTTTATTAAGTTCTTTTTATCTTTCTTTCCTTCAACCTTTATTTTTTCTTTTCTTCCTTTTCTCTGCCTTTCTTTCTTCTTTCCTTTCTTGCTCCCATTTTCCCCTTCCATTATTTCATTCCTTTCCTTTAATTGGTTACATCTTCTAATTCTTGCTATCTATCTATCCATCTACAAGGGTAATACATATTTTCATTAGTCGTTTCTGTGAAATATTCTAAGGGTGGGATTTCTGCGTTTTTGTTGTATGACTTCATGTGAAAACGGAATACATTGAAATTAAATACATTTTATTTTCCTTTAGTAGAAATACATATATAATCGATACTTTTGCTATGGTTATTTCACAAGGTATTATCATCGAATAAAAATCAAGTGTTTTGACAGATTGCACGTAAACTGGAATTTATTTTGTGAAAAGTAAGAAGCAATATATATATCCAGTCTCAATTGCTTGCATAAATAAGAAATATTTATTTATTTCTATAAGGTATAGTTGTAATAAAGTTTAAAGTTATTTAAAGATAAGAATATGTAAAACATTTTAATATTGTTTTTAATTTTAAATATACATACTCTGAGAGACCCATTTAGTTGAATAAAACAAAATTTGACTGAATCAACTAAATATCTTGTTTCTATATGGGCAAACAAATACATAGATTGGTTCAACAAAATAATTTGGTTGGAAAATTTTGTAATATTTATATAAAAAGTTCAGTGAACTAAATTGTTAATTGTATGAAACCAAATTTTTAGTTAAAATTGTATTCAAATTTTGTTTGCCTAAACTAAATTTGTTCGTTAATATTACTAAATTTTCCAATTAAATAATTTTATTGCGTTAATTAAAAGCATTTATTTACCCATATCCAAACAAGAAATTTAGTTGATTCAGTCAAAAAAAAATAATAGTAAAAAAAAAATAATAGTATACCATCTACTTACTTAGAGATAATAATAAAATGTGTGTGTGTGTGCGTGCGCGCGCGCGCGCGCGTGTGTGTGTGTTAATGACTTAATATGAAATAAGTAGAAGGAATAAAAAAGACATAATACGTCGTATAGACACAATACATCCCAGCAAATAATGATAACAGAATCGTTGTGCGACCAGATTTAGATAGGTATGCGGCTTAGATTTATTATACTCGTAGAATAAGTATTTGTATGGTGTGCGTTATATATTGTAAAAGCGTATAAGGCTAGAATAATGATTTCAGATTTGTAAGACATGCGGTTTAAGTTAAAATTAAAAGTAGATTTAAAATTAATTATAATCTTAATTATAATTGTGATTGTAATTTTAATGTTAGTTAATGTTATTAAACAGTAAACATTGTTTATTTCTGTTACAGTAACATTTACTGTAAAATTTACAGTAAACATTTTCTGTAACATTTACTTATTATATTTTGAGGTCTAGCAGCGCG
>NW_017296137.1:1694-1940 GCF_001594075.2 Trachymyrmex cornetzi | reverse complement strand
GGGGGGGCAGCCAATGAGCGAGCTGCTTTAGCCTCCCACCACCTCTCGCGGTTTTCCTCCCCGGCCCCAGTCCTCACGGGTGCATGTGTGTGTGAGCTCGTGACGTCACGACGCGAGGAGCGACGTGACGAAGGTCCTGCGTGCTCGAGAGCGGAAGGGCGACTGAGAGAGTTCGCGCGTTTTTTCGCGCCAACGCCCGTTCGCCCTCCCTCCCCCTCGACCCCTCGCGTGTTCAGAACCCCCTTT
>NW_017296137.1:937-1274 GCF_001594075.2 Trachymyrmex cornetzi | reverse complement strand
GATGGGGGACTATGGTATATAAATGCGTATGGGTGAGGCTTTTTCGTCATACGCATTTTTCTGGAAACGTTGTGTTGTAGTGATAGGTTTAATAATAATAAGTAATTCGAAGAATCTGCTAGAGATCACATATGAGTTTCCAGTGGACGGAGTAAGTGTGTTTTTACATTAAAATATTGTTTATTTGTATTAACATTTGTAATGGTAAAATATATGTTATATTTTTAGTACATCACTGTTGACAATGAGCGTATCTGCGAGTTACAATTAGCAAATGAGATTAAAATTCTTAAGATCCCATGTGTAAGTATAGTAGAATTTATAATATATGACGTAT
>NW_017296137.1:0-335 GCF_001594075.2 Trachymyrmex cornetzi | reverse complement strand
TATTCACTATGTTTTCCATTATGTGTACACTGCACACTGTATACTGCACAAGTTTCAAATTAGATTAACTGTCCGTGACAGCGCGAGTGACATTATATATTACGATCAAGCAGCAGTTTTTCATTTTTTTCCTTGAAAGATTATAGACCATTTCCTTTTCCTTTTAAACTATATACGAATATAAGTAAATGTAATGTATAAAGGTAGGGTAAATAAATAAAAGTGTTTTATAATTAATAGAATAGTATTTATTATCGAATGGTATACACAATAGTATTTATTATCGAATAGTGTACATAATTAATTCTCTCCGAAAACCAGAGCGATCAACTCAC
>NW_017296136.1:77601-78863 GCF_001594075.2 Trachymyrmex cornetzi | reverse complement strand
TAAAGTGACTAGACAGAAACTGATGTTCAAGTGAAATGATATGATTGGTAGGCGCAAGTTACGTTTACGCAAGTTACGCCGCATTTGACGGCTCTCTAATGTAATCCACGCATTTGGTGAATTTTGGGGTCTTTTAGTGAATTGTGGAGCAGGGATTTAGTAGAATTATTTTTTGACCCGTGACAACTCTGATGTTAATGTTGATTTATGTTGACTGTTGAGCAATATAGGTTATCACCAGATACATGAATTTCGTTTAAGGCCCGTCTACAATACACGGAGTAAGAAGTAAGAGTAAGAAATTGACCAATCACAGTCGAATGTGAGAAGAATAGACTGTGATTGGTTAATTTCTTACTCTTACTTCTTACTCCGTGTATTGTAGACGGGCCTTTAGGGTGCCGTTACATGCGGCGTAACTTGCATAAGCGTAACTTGTGCCTACCAATCATATCATTTCACTTGAACATCAGTTTCTGTCTAGTCACTTTATGCTTTTTACGCTTTTTTGTTGTTACGCCGAAACGTGAAAGAACCACCATGCATCGAATCTAATTTCTGGCTCATTTTAGCTTATTCTGTCTGAAAAAATGCACAAGGGTTTCGATTTTGCAACAGTACAATTATAAAAGTCGTGCGCCCCTTTGCATCGCGTGAAAAGTCGAAACCCATGTGGAACAGTACAATTATAGACCTCATTTTGCCTCTGTGACAGATTTCCTAACCTCAATAGTCATCAACTTTAATGCTTAATATCACAGATCACAAGGCAGAACGACGTTTTTTTTTGCCAGATTCTTCCGTTTCATGCAAAAACGCGTCGAATAAGCCTAAGAATGGTCTCACAAAATTTTCCGATTTTAATAATTTATTCGATCGTCTGCTCATATATATGCGATGGAGATGGAAAGGTACCGTTTCCCCATGAGGCGTACTTTTCGAGAAGCGTAGGTTACGAAAACCAATCGTAAGTTCATTTAGCATTTCTGTTAGAGTGTACAACAGAAATTCTAATCAGCAATTGGTTGCATTAGTTCCGCATTTCTCTAATCTTCCGCGAAATACGCTCAATGTGAATGCGGGCTTTCAGAATGGCGTATTCTAGTAAATAAAAAATAACGTATTCTAGTAAATTACTAGAATACGCAGGTTATGCTTAGGCTGGAGTCCCATGAGGTGTATTTACCGCGTATCGCGTAACCGTGTAACCAATCAATAATCAGCAAAACGCGAAACCACAACAGCGGATCGCTTCTGATTGG
>NW_017296136.1:76848-77170 GCF_001594075.2 Trachymyrmex cornetzi | reverse complement strand
AATAATTGTTTTTACAATTTGAGAAATTATATTTTATTTTAATAAGCAAATTATTAACATAAAGTTAAAAATTTCTAAATTTATTCATCCTGGATGCATCTTTGACGCATCATGTGAACATAGCACACAAAACTTGCGTGTTAGAAAAGTGCGGAATAGCGCTGATTGGTTGCTTCAATGACGCATTCCGTATTCCGCAGCCCTATGACGCACCGTGTGATTTCACCTTTACTGCTCGTTTACGTAATACGTAGTACGTACATCACGCTGAATACTTTAAGGCCTGTCTACAATACAGTGAGTAAGAAGTAAGAGTAAGAAA
>NW_017296136.1:71928-76814 GCF_001594075.2 Trachymyrmex cornetzi | reverse complement strand
CTGTGATTGGTCAATTTCTTACTCTTACTTCTTACTCCGTGTATTGTAGACGGGCCTTTATATTCTAATTTATCTGCGTGTAGAACAACGCACGTGTTTACGTATATTTTTTCGGGAGTAACTTCGCGAGAGATTCTCATCCGCGCACGTTGATACATTCCGGACGGCATGGCGAAGAATTTGAGCGCAAGAATTGGCCCGTCGATTTTAAACTGTGACCTGGCGCAAATTTATGAAGAGTCGCAAAAATTATTGGATAATGGCGCGGATTATTTGCACCTAGACGTGATGGACGGTCATTTTGTTCCAAATCTAACGTTTGGTCATCCGATCGTCAAGTGTCTTCGTAATAAAATAAAAGATGTTTTCTTCGAGACACATATGATGGTATCCAAACCGGAGCAGGTATCTCTCTTTTTTAATCCTGTTGCTCGTGTCTAGGCGTAGTGACTTCTCTCATATTCATATGCCTGTAGTATGCACGCTGGTTGTACACAGTTTATATGGGATCTACAGTTTAACATCGATTCCGAATGACGAAGTTTTTGTTTAGAGAAGTGTTCTTAGTAAGAATACTCTCGGTGGGTTGCTGCTTCCTTCCGAGAGGATAACGAGCGTATGAAAATATTTTGGTTTTACTGGAAATCAAACCAGGCATCTCTAGTATAGCAGAACCAGTGTGCTGTCTACTCTGCCACAATCGCTCTCAAGAGAGAATTTTGGCGTTTTTTTGTTATGCAACCGGAAGCAACCATGGCTAAGGCTATCTTCGTCTTTTGATTTCTGAAGACAAAGATGACCTTAACTGTAGCTTCTGGTAGGATAACAAAAAAGCACCCCAAGTGTACGCGAAAGTTAAACAGGATTTTCCTTATCAGAAACTGCAAGCTAATATGTTTTAAATTTTATAAATTAAGGATCGTAAATTTTATAAATTCAGAATGCATTTTTATGTATAAAAGCACACTTTTATCTCTGAAATTCTATAGTATGCATAACGTAAGTCATAAACTATAACATGTTAATGCGCTAACATTGTAAGCACGTTTTAAAAATACAGGCCTAATAATTTACTGTAAAATGAAGTAACTTGAATTCAGCCAAAATTTTTAAAAATACCTAAATAGTATATATATCCAAAATCAGGACATAGGACATCTCAAAACATCATACTTTTAAAACTGTATTATGTTAAGATTTTGACATACGTGCTGTGTGGACATTATTAAAATTTTGGCCAAAGTAAATTCCATTTTATAGTTATTGAAATAATTATAGTGGATCGAACCTATAGCCGACGCTGGTGTAGATCAGTATACATTCCACGTGGAGCCAGTAGAGGATGTTCCTTTAGTTTGCAGGAAAGTGAAGGAAGCAGGAATGAAGGTTGGTACGCTTTACAAAAATTAATATTTGTTAATATTACAATTGATAGAATTAATTAAAAAACAGGTTGGTGTGGCACTTAAGCCAGGAACACCTGTGGAAGTAGTGACAGATTACGTGGATTTAGCAGATATGATTTTAGTGATGACTGTGGAACCTGGTTTCGGTGGACAGAAATTTATGGAACCAATGTTAAAGAAAGTTGCATGGTTAAGGAAGAACTATCCTGAACTAGATATCGAAGTTGACGGTGGAGTTGGACTAGCTACAATTGAAGCTTGTGCAAAGGTGTAATTTGTCAAAGATTACTGCAATATATAAATAATTCAATCAGACATTGGCACATGTAAAATTATAATACTGATCTCAGTTCATTCGTACTACACTAGATTAATGCACATTAAAAAGACTATTTTATATAGTCTAAAATGGCATAATATAATCAACCTTGACAATGAAATAATATATTTTCTGTTAATGTAACAATCATTATTTCATCATATAAAATATTTGAATTTTTACAATTAAATTTATTAATTTTATGTACAGCAACTTTTAATGTATACTAATCTAGTGTGATTGAATTTGCTATGAATCATTAATCATTTTCATGTTAATATTACTTTTTAGGCTGGTGCCAATATGATCGTGTCTGGCACGTCTGTTATAAATTCTGCTGATCAAGCTAAAGTAATAACGATACTTAGAGACACAGTAAATTGCTATTTGGGACACAATCATTCAACACAGCGGTGACAACTGAGGATACTGTAAATATACAAAGCATTTCTGCGATAAATTTGGCATTTTATATGTATATATATATATATATAATATATATGTACAAAGATTTGTATTTTTGATAAAGTATCAATTAATGTGATAAAATTCAATATGACTTTAGAACAGACAAATGTATTTATTTTATTTGATTATTTCTACAATTTATGCAACTATTATTTTTCTAAGATTTTTTTAGCTACTAATTTAGTTCTCAATTCAGTTAAAGTCAAGAGAATAGCTTCTTCCGTTCTAATTGTTCGTGAGCCTTGCTGTGGGCACGTATTTATATATTTATCAAAGACTAGAGACGAATCGTCAATATTTAAATTTGGATCCACATCTATGGCAGCTTCTAATCCAGCGAGACCTCCAAATACTATCAGACAGTGATGATACTCTAAACTCTTTGCTTTTATCTCGTCGATCGATGTTCCTTTATCAGATGTTCCAATCATCAAATCATATCCTTCTTTATATTCACAATTTGTCAACACCTCTGTTAAATTTTTGGCTAGTCTGACATTGTAGCCCCAATAGATACCAGTCTCTGCACGTGGCATGTTAGGCGGTACAATAATACCTTTCATTTTTTTCCGATTTGGCTGATCAGGTGGTATTTTCACTGTTACCCTTAAGCCAGCCATCAGCACCTTATCTACATGAACCTCATTTAACAATCCTACATTCACTTGGGAACCTCGGCCAACTTTTATGGGCTTATTGGTAACTATACCTTCTCGATATAAAAATTCATCTTCCTGTCTTAGATGATGTGGTGCATCCAATGGATTTAGCACACCCGCATACTGCAAATCCTTGTGGATTGGAAAGAAGTACTTTCTCAGATATTGTGGACACTCAAGATATTGTAGTATCCTGGCTAGTTGTAGACACCCAAGTCTGGCCTCATCCAGCATATTGTCCTTCTTGATCTTCTGCTTCTCATCCTCCGTGATCTCGCCCTTGTCATCAAATACCACGATCTCGTCTATCTTGTAGATGCATGCAGCACGTGCAATCTGTCCTGCCAAGTAGGTACGTAGTTCTGGGGATTGCGCATTGTCAAGGATTGACCCAGGTACCGCTATGCTGACAGTACAGATGTCCCTCCGCTCGTACTTTGTATTACCTTCTTCTGTATATTCCTGCGTCTTATTTTTTGATTCTTTTTCGAGTTCTGCCTTCATCTTCTTTGTAAATTTTTCCTTCTTCCATTGTTTTCGAAATTCCTTCCGTTTACGATTGTGCTCCTTCCAATTCTTTACTTCAGACTTTACGGCCGACATTATTTCTTTGAAACTTGCCTTAGTTTCGTACAATCCGCAATGTTCCCAATTCAAGCAATCAAGACGAGAGACTTAACCTCAAAGTACTTTAATGAATGCATACAGTATAATTCAGGATAAAAAAGGCAGAAGAATAACGAATGGCACAACATTAAATGGATTATCGTTATTAATTCGTTATTTTTAATCGTAAAATACTATAAATCTTATTTCAATGATTTTATCAATCAGAGAGAAGTCCGAGACCGTTGTTAAACGTGCCTGCGTTTTATTTTTGTGAATGATCAATGAAGACCTCTCTTTCTTTATCGAATATTGCAATGGCCGTCGATTGTCGCAATGATTGTTTCGATACTTCGAGAATTGCAGTGGCGTGTTTCGATAGACTTTGAATTGCGTCAGTCAGGAAACCCGCTCTATATTTGTCTAAAAAATAAATGTCACGGGTAAAAGATCTCGTAAAATAATCAAACGTTTGTTATAACGTATTAAATTGCATGCGACTTAATTAGATGTGATGTAAAAAGAAATAGTCTTGTTCCAGTGAACAGATTCGATAAAGAAACTATCAGCGTACTATAAGATAAGTTAGATAAATACTTTAAGGGTGTGTAATGTCTCTATCGAGTAAATTCACATTTAACTTGCGAAAGTGTGACACATTTGAATTGCACAATATAAACAACTTACCGATTTCTCAACGTCGGTCGCTGTGACTGGATTTAAATCAGCTTGGCTTTGCTGAAAGTGTCCACTCGTCAAATTACATCGAGACTTTGAAGCGTCCAAGTAGATCGAGTTAAAGGTGCAGTGCAATAAAATTGTCGGAATGCGGAAAACTCTCTCTGAACGTAAGTATATAAGTCTATGTATTTATGATCCTGTATGTATTTATCAGGGATGGGAAAGTTACTTTGTAAAAGTAATTAATTACAGTTACAGTTTTTCTGTTTCAAAAAGTAATTAATTACCGTTACAAGTTGTTGACTTTGAAAAGTAATTTGTTACAGTTACAGTTATTGAAAAAGTAACTTTAAGTTACTTTTAAGTTACTTTTTTCATCGGAAATTTTACTAGTAGTATTGATACCATTAGGGCTGTATTCAGAAACGTTATCCAACTGCTTTCATGTATCGTTTTACCCTTGTTTTTCACCTAATATTAAACAAGGATGATACACGGGGTCATCAGAGTAATGCAGCCTAGGACAATTAAAAAAAAAGACTGGCTTACATTTACATGTTATACAATTTTATTCAAAAAGATAAAAAAATTGTATGGCAAAGACGTTTTTCGTTAAAGTAATATAAACACATATGAATATGAATATGACATAGCACACATATACAATGTTTTTTGTAAAAAAAATTCTTTTTATATTCGGCTAAAAGTTGCAAATAAATTCCAGCACTAATCCAAAATGGTCTACAA
>NW_017296136.1:52692-71788 GCF_001594075.2 Trachymyrmex cornetzi | reverse complement strand
GAAGTATTTGTAGCGCCAAGTGGACACTACCGCACACTAAATTGACAAATAAGTTTAAAATATATAAAATAACTATGAAAGTAACTATTAAATTAGTTAATAGTTACTTAAAAGATGTAACTAAGTTAAGTTATAGTTACAGATAGAAAGAAAGTAACGAAGTTAAGTTACAGTTACTGAAAAAAAGTAACTCCAACTGTAACTTCGTTACAAATAACGAGTTACTTCCCATCCCTAGTATTTATCATTCTAACAATCTGGTAAAAAATTTTTCACACATGAATTTGTATAAATATGTATAAACATACATAAACACGCATAAATATTCATAAACATATATAATTATATATGAAATATGTCCATACATGTTCATATATCCTTGTTTCTTTTGTAAAATTACTTTTTAGTGTAATAGAAATAATAATAGTAATGTGAAAACATTAAAAATAATTAAAAAGATAATTTTTGCACTATTTGTTTTAGAAAAAATCAAGTTTGAAGAAATGTAAAAATTTACTTGATATAAATGCTCGAATATATTTAAAATGGATCAGAAATCGAGGCTTATTTCGAGCTAATAATATTTAATATTTAATATACACTTTAAACCAATTACAAAATCATGAAAGTATATCTTATAAACATTTCGGCTTACTAAACCTTCTTCAATGTAAAACACATCAAAACTTAACGGAAATAAAAATTAACTACTCCTCATTACATTCTCATTACATCAACAAAAGAATAACAGCGTTAGCACAAAAAATTCTGTACTAGTTAAATCTAATAATGAAAAGGAAATGAGAGATCTAATGGTTTTTCCTTATGTTAAATCGATTTGTAACAAAATTTCAAGATTTATTGATAAATCTAATAACATGATAGGCTATAGATTATAGATGTACAAATAAGCTTAATAGATTCATAAAAGTCCACAAAGATAGAAATCCGCATGAAAAGAATAATAATGTTATATATAGGACAAATTGTAACAATTGCGATGTGTCCTACGTTGGGCAAACAAAAAGAAGACAATTACAGACGAGAATTAGGGAGCATTGTAATAACATAAAATTAGGCCAGTCCAAACATTCGGTCATTTCAAAACAAATCATTGATACTAATCATGATTTTAATTGGGAGGATGTTAATATTCTTGATTTAGAAAAGAATTATAAGAAAAGGAACATTTCGGAAATGATTCATATTAAAGAACAAATTAACGGATTGAATTTAATGAAAGATACCGAGTTATTGGACAAAGTGTATTCGAATATACTTGATGAGATTTGCGAGAGAAAAAATCGAAATAGGTCTAACAGACTTATCGATATATCGTGAGCGAAAGATATCGTATTATGTCGAACAGATTTGACGAGACATTGTGAGCACGTAATTATTGACATGACCTATACTTATATCAGTTGAATTTAAAAGAATAGCAAGCAACGTTCCAGATTTTTCCTCTCAATCAGATTTGCTTTGTTGAATTCATAGGCGGTATTTTATATACATTGACGTAAGTTTCCATTGGTTTTCGTATTATTATGTTTGATTATATTAGTATTATGAAATCTATGGTCATCTCAGAATATCATAAAATACACAATGCGAATGGACTCACAATGGATGGTCGGATCTGTGACTATCTGAATTCTAGACGTTCACCTGAGAATTCGGAGAATTGTAAAGAGGAGATGTATTATCGGACAACTTGAGACTAAAGCTATACCTTGGATAGAAGATGTTCGATGTATTTTCAAGTAATTGACGATTGTCTGTGAAGACTGATATACCGGTGAATGGTTGAGAATGTAATGAGGAGTAGTTAATTTTTATTTCCGTTAAGTTTTGATATGTTCTACATTGAAGAAGGCTTAGTAAGCCGAAACGTTTGTAAGATATACTTTCATGATTTTGTAATTGGATTTTGTAATTTAAAGTGTATATTAAATATTAAATATTATTAGCTCGAAATAAGCCTCGATTTCTGATCCAGTAAAAATTTACTTTACATATAATTATATATATGAAATTATGCATAATTATGTATGAACAATTTTTGTTACATTTTTTTAAACTTGTTTTTTTCTAAAACAAAGAGAATGCGAAAATTATCCCTTTAATTATTTTTTATGTTTTCATTACTATTATTATTTCTATTACACTAAAAAGTAATTTTGCAAAAGAAAGAAGGATGTATGAACATGTATGGACATATTTCATGTATAATTATACATGTTTATGAATATTTATTCGTGTTTATATACGTTTATATATATTTATACATATTCATACATGAAAAATTGTTTACCGGGAAAGTATTATATTTCTTTAAGTTTTAGTTTTACGAAAGTTCTCAGAATTCTGCAATTATAATGTATAACGTATAAAGAGACACAAAATCTTCATAAAAACTTTTTCGGTTTTTGCACAATGTAATTATAAAAATTTATGTTAGTATTTATATCATATATGATAATATTTGATAATGGAATAATCCATATAGCAAGGTGACGTTAAATGATAACGTCAATAAGACGTACGTCATTGAAAAGTCACATTTAACTATTTGAGAATATTTATGATAAAAATATCTAATATTTGCTCAAATAATATTTTGTTAATAAATGTTATTTATAAAACAATAATATATATTTATGAAAAAGGATTACAAAATTCCTAGGTTTTAGCGAAGACGAACTTCCTTTCTTGAATGAAGATAAAAACAAGGTCATTGATTTTCCGTATGTATACGTTGAAGATCCGATTCGTAGCATTCGACACCACAGCCTGATGCTTAAGGGCACCGCAAATCAATTAAGGAGATGGCCGAACGATCTTTTCAGTTCGTTTATGGCAGCGTGTCTTGTCCTATTCAGTTTTCTTTTTCTTGCTTTTGTCACGGCGATATTTTGTTCACCCATAACAAACAATGATAATTGCTGGTACTAACAATTATTATTAGATAGTAATTATAATTTAATAAATTAGTATTTTTAAGAAAACTATTGAATAAAAAGATAAAATTCTTATTTTTATAAAATAAATTAAGGCAAATAAAAATAATTTAATAAATTTTTTAAAAATATTTAATCGATTAATATTTTCAATTTATACCAAATATTTTTAACATTTAATAATTAATCTTTTTAATTTATGTAAAAATGTATTATACTTAATAATGAATTAATGATTTCCTTTTAATCAAGAAATATACAAATTATTATAATTTATTCAAGTGGTGAATTGAAGATTTCCGAGGATGAATGTTCCATTAATGTCTATTTCGTGAAGGAAGCTACGCAGGTCTGGTCTGGAAAAGAATTCTGTTATATCGAGGCTGCAGCAAGAGAACAACCAAATTTGAATGTATATCAAAATTCTGTTATTTAATTTACGTTTGATATACAAATGACTAACAATAAGTAATTTTTAATGAAATGTTATCTTTTTTAATATAAATATTTGCGAATGATCACACACGCACGCACGCACGCACGCACACATTTAATCTTAACTTTTTGGATGAAACATGGATTCTATCATTTTAGTTAGTTCTTTTTTTTTATTCAAAGAAAATAAAGATATAATCTTAATTACAAGAATAATCATAAGTTAATTTTTTTATAGATATACTTAATCAATTTGATGCGTACTTCCAGTACACCGAACACATCGGAAATTTATCTTAAAATGGCACTGACCACCCAAAATGCTAATATTCACATCGCCGAATTATTAATTGGCAAATTTTTCAGCAAGTAATAAATATAAGATTATTGAATCTAATAATAATTAATATTTAGAATAATATATACATATTTTTTATGCATTTTTATGTTTATAATAACAAAAAGATACTTTTTTTATGGAATATAAAACGTGATTTTAGACATGTATACGTATGATATAAAATGTCACATAATATTATCACTACGAATTCTTTTTGTCTATTTAAAATTGAATTGTTTTTTGTTTATTTCAATTTGTCAATAAAATTATATTTTAATATTATATTTATACTTGTTAGAACAGAATTATCAAGTATTGCAAAAAATTTGAACAATGAATTGTTGCTGATGGCGGCGAGAGCGTATCTGCTTTGGAACTTTCCCGGAGTTGCAATGCATCCCAGCGCATATTGCAATTTATCAGTCGTCAATAAATCACGATGGAAGTAAGTAAGTAGGTAAACACTTAAAGATAAATAATTAATACGATTTTCAGCACTTCTGTTTTATTTCTGTAGTAAAGTGGGGAAACGAGATTGCATGCCGGACAAATTAGTTATGATCGACCCAACGATTGATTTACAAGCGACAGATGTGCATTGTCAAGCATTTCTAGGATTTTTAATACAGGAAATATCCAAGAATGCAACGCAAATTTATAGTTTGAAGGATGCATTGGACAAATTTTGTCCGAGGTATACATATACTTATGAGGTATATACAGAATGTTGTCATATATATTTGTGAACTCTTGTCTTTTTAGGATTGATAACTGTGTCGAGGTGCGAGTACTTGATTTAAAATCGCACTGTTCGGTCAACGCTTTCGATTGTCCTACCGTGTATACGTCTGGAAAATCTTGGGAACTTACAATATAATCCAAATACTTAGTTATATAAGTCATAGAAGATATAATTTTCATTTCATGGAATTTAATATAATCTTTCTTTCCAAAACATAAATATAAAAATAAAGAATTAATAAAAAAATCTGCAATGATTATATTTTGATGACATGAAAAATGAATTCTATTACGAAATTAAAATTTATATGTTTTGGAAATAAATATGTTTTTAATTTTTAAGAATCAACATGTGCATGATTTGTTTAAAAAAGATTTATGAGAAAAACGTGTATACAGTATACACGGAATACGAAATTCGGAGAATAATCAGAAATTTTTATTTTTATCGATTTTTATTATTCTTGATATTTATCATCATTGTTTAGCATATTTTGAAGTTTCGATGTTCGTAGAGCCACACAATATCCAGCCATGTCCATACTTCTGCCACTAAATATAAAAAAATTGACGTATATATAAGTATTTATTATATAAAACAAATAAAAAGATGGTAATAAACTATATAAAATAAATAATAAATAAAACAGATCTTAAATACATGATATTTTTTTTCATGTAATATCTTTAAAATTTTTGAAATAGTTTGAGAGAAAGAGAGGGGGGGGGGGGGGGGGGAGAGAGAGAGAGAGAAAGTATAAAAATTTTAATAAAAGTTCTTTGACTGAAATTATTTCTATATATACTTGGTTACTACTATAGTAATAGCTCGTTTATTTTATTGTGAGCAGAGGAGATGCGTACAGGGTGTCCCGTAATTTAGAGTCTCTATAATGAGAATCAAGACATAAGACCGGAAGGACGTCATTGCTGGGCGTCGGCCGGAAACAGCACAAATAACGCGTGGCACAAATAGACACGTTCGCGTCTGTTTGTACTACTACACCATGAAACGGTTGCTCACACTAATTCACAGATTCACTAACCATCGAAAGCGCCTAGAAATGGCGACGATCAATCACGAGGGCGTCGCCCCTCATGTCTTGACTCTCATTATAGGGACCTACCGTAATTCACCCGACAGCGCTTGTGGGCAGGTAGAGCGGACTAAACTGAGTCGAAAAGTCTTTTACCATTTTGTAATTTTTGCAATAGTTAACAAGATATTAATTACTAAAAATTGCTGAATATTGGTCTTCAATAATTTTTTTCTCAAATAGTATTAACTTCACAAACTGAAAAACTGTAAGAGACAAAATTGTTTATTTTTTTCTCATAAAGTACTGAGAATTTTTTCAGAATTTTTTAATACCTTATTTTCTCATGTTAGTAAAAATAAGAAAATGCAGTACTATAACATTGATAAAAAATTCTAAAAAAATTCTTAAAGTTCTACGAGAAGAAAATAAACAATTTTTGTTTCTTGCAGTTTTTTTGCAGCGGACTCATTTTAGTCCGCTCTACCTGCCTACGAGCGTTGTCGAGTGAATTATGGGACAATCCGTATATGTATCAGATTTCTGTTTGCAATAATTGTTTCTCCGTAAAAAATGAAAGACGGATAAAAATATTTACAAAGCAACAGAAGAAGTCCTGCAGTATAAACTAACGCAGTTTGTATTTGAAGATGTTCGAAGAAATACCAGATCATTATAATCACATCACAGAAATCGCACACCAACTCGGCTAAAAAGAAGCCTATGAAAGGCAAACTAAGTTGCGGCTGCTTCTAAAATGCGTAATAAGACTTGATTGATGATCCATTGGAATTGATAAGTCATGTAAATGATTGATAAATTTATTTTATCAGCCAAATTATTAGTATACTTAAAATGCACATACATTATGTTAATTATAGCTTATATTATTTTTAAGTAATCAAGATTTATAAAATGAAACTGAAACATAGAAAAGTATATAAAAAATTAGATATATCAGTTGATAATAATCTTGTTTACCATTAAAATGGAATAAATAAGCATGCCAACTGTAACTACAGATAGTGTGGTGCGTGAGATGGAATAGCCGAAACTAAATGTCAAGACAGCCTTTCTGGAGGGGAAACCACGAAGAATCTGCCCATTCTGCAAAACACTGTATTCCGTTGATCCATAATAACACAAAATCAATATCAATAATGCCAACGACATTGCTCTGACTATCTTGAAACCTTCATGGTAAAAAATGTTCTTTTTCAGCAATTTCTCATCTTTCTTAATTACTTGGGAATGAGTCTTAAATAAATGAGGTGATATTTTAGCTTCAGTTAACTGCAAAAAGATAAACAAAATTGTGAAAAAGAATTCGTTTTTCAAAAAATTGAATAATATAGAAGTATATTGAATTCATATTATTAAAAAAAATATGAAGAACTTATTATGTTCAAGGAAAATTTGGTGAATGAATAACTTTTTTAAACTTTTTTTTAAATTTGACTTATTTTTTAACATAGTCTTCTTTTAAAATGTCATTGACTTATCGAACTACCTACGTATAATTATATTTCTATCTATAAAGTAGATATTTTGTGTATTATATGTATGTTCCCCCCACGCCTTGAGCGTGGACTATACGTATGCAATTAAAAAAAAAATACATTACATTATAATGTATGTAAATATTATAATATTATATTAATGTACCATTTTTGTTCGATGTTCTTTCATTCTTTCCAGATAATCTTTATGAATGGTTTGAACGCGACTTGATTGATGATCCATTGGAATTGATAGGTCACGTAAATGATTGATAAATTTGTTTTTATCAGCCAAATGTATTAGTATACTTAAAATGCACATACATTATGTTAAATATGGCTTATATTATTTTTTAAGTAATAAATAGCATACACATGTAACAAAGAATATAGAAATTACGCAGCAAACTGATAAATTTGCAAAACGATATAACGAGATAAGGATTAAAAAGTAATGTAGAATGGAAAACCAATTAATCAATGTAATGTAACGATGATAAAAAGAAAAAATTGAATTACATAATTATTTTGTTATAATTGCAAAACTTCGCGTTATTGACTTTGTTTGTGATTCTACGCAAATCGATCGTGGAATCGATTTTAAAAACTATAAACTATTTTTATTAACACGTTACATATTATTTATACAATTTATGTATTTGTACGAATAAATATCTCGTGTGAAATAATCCTGTCAAAAATCTGTTCTTTATGTTAAAATTATATCGAGTGTGTTTGATCCAATTATATTGATTTGCTTGGAATAATTGATTACATTAAATACGTTCAAATTCACATATATTAATTTATAGCTCATGTTTAAATTGCGATAATTGAAAATGCATGAAGGTGCAATTTCATAGAGCGAAAAACAAACCTCTAAAATTTTCGGAAAGTAAACGTGCAAATATAATAAAATTTGTTGAACTCACATCCGTTATTAAACGGTACGTTTAAACTATTTAACATATTTGCATTTCTGTATTTGCATTTTAATTTAAAGAAGGGACACAATTTTTCCAGACTCAAAAAATTGGGACATAAAGTGAATTATGGCCTTTCACAGTCGACGAAACTTTAGAGTCCATAGTGGACACTTAGTAATTAAATATTTCTTACAATTTTCAAAAACAATTATTCTTATTGTCGTAATAACACTAGTTTTATTTTGCAGAAAATCGGACGAATGGCCTGTTCCTTGTGCAATAATTATGTAATGGGTAGCTCATTATATGTGATTGTTCTAGGCCTCATTGGGACCGTTAGTCTATCGTAATATTCCCATCTTGCTAATTTAAATACATATATCAGATAAAAAAATAAATGAACATTTAAGTGCTACATACTATTAATAAAAAATTTCGTCAGGTAGTCACGGTTTTTGACATAATACGTACAATAAATTATAAAATTCCTAGAATGTCATCTCACCATAGGAACAATCAAGAAGGTAATAATTATTGTATTATTAGATAGTATTTCAATAACTGAAAATTTTTTAATTATACATCTGCAATCAGGAAGTCAATAAATTGTAAATTGATAAATAATAATTGCAGTACCCTTTACTGTCGAGAGAGATTTGAAGTTAATGACGTCAATCCTGGGAATCGAGCATTATACTTTAATTATGTTAGGCGCGATCACAGTAAGTAAAAAAGTATTTAAAAAATAACATTTATTTAAAAATGTTATGAAAATTATATGATATTTTATGTATATATTATGATATTTATATATATATATACATATATAAAAACTTATAAAAGCAACCATTACTTCTAAATAAATACATAGCTTTATTTTGGCAGGAATATCCTATGCTACATACACCATGGTTGCTCATGCAACTCTGTGTCATCATTGTGGAGATCATTGTCTTCTTTGTGAGATTCTTCCTAGATGGTTTGCACGTCAAACGCAATGAAATATTGCAAGCAATGTTTACCTTATACAATTGGTTACAAGTCTTCTGTCTTTTTCATCAGCAAACACGGCAAGTCATTTAGAAATGTTTCAGATTTTTAATATTACATTATACATTTATATTGTTTTAATATTATATGCTATGAATTATACAACAATATAATACTTTTTTATACAAATATGTGTAACTTCGGATGTTTAAGAAAGCTGATTTAGTTTTTTTCCAAGAATATCTGACAATAATTATAATAACAAAAAATGAGAAGATTTTTATTTAAATAAATTGAAATCTAATTTAATTTTACATGAATTAGATTGTACGTAATATAATTACTAAATATGTATAACAATTAGAATTATTTTATTTATTTAACTTCATTAAATTACAGTTTATATAGAGAGATTTGGTGAACTCCATTTTATATATACAATATTTATAAGATTATTTTCTTTAAATTAACCCTTTCTAAATTTAATTAGCAATATCGACAAGCTCATGAAAATGCTGATCCAGATGAGAGTAGAGATAAAGCCGTAATAAACCGACGGTTCTGATATTGTCCAACCCCTGGCCAGCATTGATCTCATCGAATCTGTGCTCTTTGTTAGGGGTAATAAAAAACTAATATATTTCAAAAAGGGATGCATGCCCTCTATGGGCCAGATAATGCCACACAACATCACAATTGGTAGAAAAGAACCCATCGCCACATATGTGGCGCTCCTTTCATTGTCACAGAAACAGGCAATTACAAATCCTGAAAATTAAATTTGTTTTCGAGCAATTTTTGAAGAAACAAAGTATATGTCAATAAAAGTGTAGTATAACGTTTTTACGTTTTCTTTGGCAAGAAAACACTTTTTTCATAATCTCCTATATAAAAAATCTTCGATTTTTTCTTTTTACGTTTTTTCAAAGTTATTGTAACTTGATAATAATCGCGAACATTTAATAAAAATTGAGTATATCTTTGCAAAAGAATTATATCATTTAAACATAATAATTATAAAAAATTTTATGTAAGAAAGTTTTGTAAAACTTTTGGGATTTGATACTTCACGCACACACACAACGGTTCAATATTAAGATAATGAACGGATTACCGAAGCACATGCCGCAAAGACCCGTAAGGGTGATTAATACGGTGATCCAACCGATGTCGCCTTCGCAAGTAACTTTGAAGATCGCGAATGAGACTATAAGGACCATCACAACTTGCCCGAACATTACCGTGAATTGCGTGATTACTTGACCAAAGAGAATCTCCGTACCAGTGACGCCTGTATAAGATTAAAAAAAAATTAATTATTTATCAATTCCAAGATTTATTAATTTAAATTCCAGCAGATATGTGTGTATCCCAAGATTTATCTATCTAGGATTTATCTAGGATTTATCTAGGATCGGAATACATCTTTTACTTATTACGGTTTAAAATTTTTTTCTCTTTTGTTTATACAAACCTGATACAAGGCTTCTTTCTAGCAGACCCTCATTTCTCTCAAGCAGCATGGCGCCCGACGTCAATGCGACTGAGAGAAAGAAAATAATTCTGAAAAAACAAATTCTTTTAATGTCAACAAGTTTTTTTTGAAAGAAGACAATTAAATTTAATGTATATGTACATTATTGTATTATGTTGACATTAAGGTAAATATACTTACGTTAGAATCACTCCGGGTGCTGCAAAATCCGTGAAATTAGGATCATGAGGTCCGAAGATTGGCGTTTTAAACTAACGTAACAATTATAACAATAGATATAAATTGTTGTAAATAATAATTTATAATAACGTAACAAAAATTATAATATTAAAACGCTATGCATATAGTGACAGAAATTAAACAAAACATTATTTTTACTTCCGTATACGTTTTATAATCGGTCTAGTACTGGGCCATTACTGGTTGCCACAGTCCAGGTACTGGCGCAGTTATTGTTTCTGATTTCTCGACATTTTTTATTTCTAGAGAAAGAGAAATACACACTGTTAAATTTATACTGTCAAATTTAGCTTATTGTGAGTCGCCAATGCTCC
The DNA here is from genome assembly GCF_001594075.2 of Trachymyrmex cornetzi. Taxonomy (NCBI): domain Eukaryota; kingdom Metazoa; phylum Arthropoda; class Insecta; order Hymenoptera; family Formicidae; genus Trachymyrmex; species Trachymyrmex cornetzi. Next base: position 60,811 of record NW_017296136.1, on the reverse strand, counting down.
TACTAAATATATCGTTATTTTATACTACAACGATAATTAAATTTGACACTATAGGTTTAATAGAGAAATTTTAATTTCACAAGATTTCTCGAGAAATCTCAAAAAATTCTATATAATAAAAGAAAACATGATTTAACTCTTACGATTAATTACATCTTTGTATTTTATATTAATACTTATACATATATATATAAATTTATATAGAAATATACAGTACATATTATAATTATACTATTAAGTATATTACATACTTAATAGAGATGAGAAATAAAATACATTTGTACTCAAATAATTTTTTATAAATTAATTTAAATATATAACTTTTTAAAAAACTTTTTATAAAAGAAAAATCACTTGTTTTCAACTAACAATTGCTACATACAAATTGAAATATTTGTGTTCTCTCATAAATTGTGAATCATTAAAATAAATTTAAACGATTCTATTTATTCTTTTTTTCTAGAAATTAAATTTGTGTGGTTTGAAATATCCTTTAAAACAAACAGGAAGCATTTAACGTTACGTTAGCCAGTCGAAATAGTTTTTTGTTATAAAATCATTTGCAATGGAAAAATTGAACTCATTTTACGTGAAAGTAGGTTTAATGGTACACAATGTATCGAAAAGTTGTTTCAAGCTTTGAGTTCTCATATCAGTAATAATTTGGAACACAATTTTTGATTTCTCAAGAAATAACAATAATTTCTCAAGAAGTGTGAAATTTAAATTTATTTTTTTCGAGAATTTCTCAAGAAAGAATTCTCGAGAAGAAATACTAGGCGCAGTATTGGCAAACTACTGGTGCAGTACTGGATGGATGATCCCAGTATTGGGCCCAGCTTTTAGCCAGTTATTTGCCGGTGATGGCCCAGTACTGGCTGATAGAATCTTGGCCGTCAGTTGACAGTCGTGTAGCGTTCGTCAAGCGTTAGTTTTGTTGTAACTGCTGGCGACCCTATATGAACACATTAACATAGGATGCGTTCCGATATTCACTTCCAGTGCTGAAACTATACAGTATACGTTATGTGCAGTATAGATTTTCAACACTGGCAGTGAATATCGGAACGCACCCGTAATTGTTTACTTACGCTTATGGGTATGCTCGTTAACTTCTCGCTATAGTTGCAGGCCACAGTGACTTCCTTAGCGAAATCCAGATATGCGTATAAGAGATCTTTTTGTAATAACTGGCCTATTTGTTGATCTGCGAAGGTATATCGCGTTAGAGTAGTATACGCGTTTATATTAGAATTCTCAAATAAAAATTATGTAATTTTTTTTTATCAATTACACTGCTTGACGTGATTTTTGCTGTTTGAATAAAAGATACCATTTCCGATGTATTTTCGCGCGCTGAACACGAATCCGGTAATGAAATTGCTCTATCACGTCAGGTTTGTGAGAAAAGTGAAGTTAAAGGTGTCAAAATTAACGTTTTTTGAGATATTTGTGATTTTTTTGCTAGCGAAGTAAATTTTTTTTCTACTTTCGTTTACGCCATCTTAAAGTGCCAACTTTTATCTTTAAAATATATTTTTTTTAACACCGTACGTTTTTTCTTCCACCGAGATAATTTCTGCGTAGTCACGCAAAAAAAAAACGTTCTGTGCCAAAAATGTTTTTCAAGAAAAAGTTTTAAGAACTGTGTAATGATTTTAGTAGCAAAGTTTTTAAGGTCACTAAATCCGAATCTGAAATCAAATTTTCGAAATTCAAAGTGGAGGATCCAACATGAAAAAATTTGTCGTCGCAAAAAACGTTTATCACTAAAATTTGTCATTTGCGCTTTAATTTAATTTAAAAAATATTGTTTACAATATTAATTTTGGAATTTTAAACATTTGTAAAAGAATTTCAAATTTAAATTAAGTAAAAAAATTTTTATTAACTTCTTTTTCTTTAAAGACATTTTTGGCACAAAACGTTTTTCTTTGTGTCTACGCAGAGATTATCTCGGTGAAAAAAAAAACGTACGGTGTTAAAAAAAATATATTTTAAAGACAAAAGTTGGCTGTTTAAGATGCCGTAAATAAAAGTAGAAAAAAAATTTACTTCGCTAGCAAAAAAATCAGAAATATGTCAAAAAACATCAATTTTGACATTTTTAACTTCACTTTTCTAAAAAATGTGACGTGATAGAGCAATTTTATTGCCGGATTCGTGTTCAGCGCGCGAAAATACATCGGAAATGGTATCTTTTATTCAAACAGCAGAAAAAAAGTCTTAAAACGTCGGGCAGTGTTATCGGAAGATATTTATTTTTTAAGATTGAGTCTTTTAAAATGCAACATTTAGAATGCTACATAAAAACATGAAAAATTATTTCGTTCTATTTTACGTTCAAAGACTTACTAGACATGTCCATGATAATTTCCATCTCCGAGAAATTAATATCCCATTCCTCGGCATCTCTGCCGTAATCTATCCTTGCCATGAGAGCTTCGGAATAGTTGGATGGAAACGTTATAGCGCCCCATGCCCATCCCTTTATCACTGCATTTCTGGCTTCTTCATCACTGTTGTAAGGTAACAACTGTATAGTTTTTTTCTGTAAGTGCTGAAGATACCGGCAGCTTAATAGCGACCAATCGCATCCGGTTCCAGGAGGAATGCACGGTTGCATACTGTTGTTGAGTTCGTGGTTGACAACGGCTAATTTTAATCCTATGGGATCCTTACCAATGGAGATGCAGAAGAGGACTATTTGGGCGACGGGTAAACCAATGATAAATAACATCATCCTGTAAGATGTAAGTGAAAATGAGAGACGAAAAATTACAATTAGACAATAAACTAAGAAGTGAAAGAAAATTTAATATAGAAATGTGATTAAACAAATTTGATTACCCGACGTTTCGCCACATCCATAAAAAATTTTTCCAGATAAGAGCTTTCATGTGCATTGGATTAATAGTATGTTTGGAAGAACCTTTTTCTTCCGGTGGCAATGCTGATACCTATTAAAAGATATACAAGAATAAATAAAATTTATTTAGCAATTATATTAATTTATACAAAAAATTATTTAAACTAATAAATAATTACTATAAAAATAATCATTAAATAGCCCTGTTTAATAATTAATAAGTAATTAAAAGTGCTATACATATATGGTATAAGAAATTATTACTCGTACATTGCCATCATCCACAATGACTACACTTTTCCGTCGACTAGATATGCTCACATTATCTCCGAATTCACCACTCATTTCATCTATTTCGTCCTACAAAATAAAGAGATATTAAAAAATGTTTTAATAAGCTATATTGAGAACATAAATACTCAAATTTTAAGTACATGTTTCTCGTATCTTTAAAACATTTATTTAATTAGCCTCGGTTTAAAAGTTTAAGACGCTCGTATGGAATACAAAAGATCCGGGTTCGACTCTCGGTCGAGATAATATTTTTTGCAATAAATTTATTTACAGTTTTTCAGCACACTAACATCTTTCTAATATGATACCGGATTGAACATTAAAATTATTAAAAATTTGCTTGTCAATTTAATTTAATTCGTAACATTATTACAGTAATTGTGTTTATATAAGTCCGGAAAAGCAATTCGGTGCGCAGTTCGAATGACTGCAAATATTGTATATATGTATGTATATATTAATAGTATAATATATATATAATTCACATTGAATTATTTAAAGCATTAAAAATCTAGCTTCGACCGTTATAGGCTTTAATATTCTACTTGTGTATTTATTGAATTGTTTATGTGATAGAAATTTAAACATGGAATTATTTAGGAGATATTTATGACTACGTTCGATAGGCGTTTAAGGGGAGATTCACCTTTGCAGGCTTAAAAAAAATCGAAATTTTTTTTTATTTATTTTGATTCCTACATATTAGGTGTTAAACTTAGTTCCTGCCGTTTTTTTCGTCTCCAAAATTGATTTGTTTCAAAGGGAAGTTGAATGAATACCTTAATCAAAGTAATTTCCTCCATTTTGTACTACTTTTTTCCATTTCTCTGGCAACAGGGCAATCCCACAACGGTAGAACGCGGTGTCTTTCGAGGCGATTCATTCATCCCCCCATTTTTGGACTTCGTTGTGAATGGAGAAGTGTGTATCCGTAAGTGCGTGTTGCATCGATCGGAAGAGATGGTAATCCAACGGTGCCAAGTCAGGGGAGTACGCTGGATGCGGGAGAACTTCCCATTCAAGCTCTAGAAGTGCCTGCTTCACGCTTTTCGCGACGTGCGGTCGAGTGTTATCATGCAACAAAATGACTTTGCGTCGATTGTTGGCTACGGATGATTTTTTTTGCATCAATTCGTCACTCAATCGGCCTTTGGAGTAACATTTAACTGTTTCGACAACTTTAAAAGCGTTTGAGCTGGATTCTCATCAAGCAATTTCTTGCAGCTCGACATCTTCAAATTTTTTCGGCTGTCCTGGACGTTCTTTGTCTCTCACATCAAAATCATCGTTTCGGAAGCGTTCAAACCAAACTCTACATGTTCTTTCCGATGGAGTTTCATCACCATACACTTCGGATAATAAGCGATGCGCTTCAGCTGCGGTTTTCTTGAGTCGAAGTAGTGAAGAAGCACATGTTGGAAAAACAGCTTATCGCGATTCATTTTCAATCGATTGGAAAATCTTTTTGTCGTCGAGAAATCTAATCTGTGAGGATTGAGTCACTTTCAACAATGTCTAAACTACAAAAGACATATGACTTCATCGTCGAAACTCGCCAGCGTTGGAGACAGCACCCTCTAGTAGCGAGCGGCAGGAATTAAGTTTAACACCTATGTGTAAAATATCCTTGTAAAAGGTTTTTTTAAATTCGCAATATTAACGCAGCTATGAGCTCAAATACGTGAGGACGCACGGGGCCTTTAAGCGCTTACCAGAGCAAATTATCATGTCAGAATCATCAAGAGAAGTTAGAACAACAGCTCGGCGATTGGACAGATTGATGGAAAATCAGTTATTTGAAGATGAAGAAAGATTATTATATGGCCCTGGTATTGCATCGTAAGTGCACTAAAAAACTTGTTACATGTGGAAAAAGTCAAACCAAAACTTTAAACGCGTTTTTCTCAAAACCACATTTTTCGACCTGACGGAACTAATAACTCGAAAATGGATTAAGATATTGACTTAATTTTTTTTCCTCTTGATCCTAATACTTTTGCGCATGGCAGGAACTAGAATCGTGATTTTACAACAAATATTCGATTTGTTATTCACAAAAAAGTAACAAATTTTTAGGACAAAAATTTAATTTTTTTTTTAATGCCACCATTTTGACAAATTTCAGGCAATTGACATTATTTTAGTTCCTGTCATAGCGACACTCATATAATTAATAAAAATAAAAAGAATTTTTATTTTAGTTGATTTGCAGAGTTAATATTACTTCCGTCATGGAGACGAGTTTTGCAGATGACCCTTAAGTCGATCGTCATTTGGAGACATTAAAATACATATTCGTCTAATTAAAAAATATTTTTTTTACTGTTTAGAGATTACATAATTTCATGCAAAACGCCATATTGTTCTGTATATAATAAATTTTCTTTAAAAATTTCATGAAATTGAGCTAATTTTACGGCCGGCAAAGGTGAAACCTCCCTTAAGAAGTATTGTGTGGTATTTTCGGAATATTGCACGTGTGAGGGGGTGTTTGGATTAAGACATCATCTAAACATTTGCAACATTTTAAAAATATCACACAATACTTTTCTATCGAAACACATATCCAAATATCAGGGTTGGCAACCCTCATATTAATTACCTCATAAAAATAACTTGTTACCGTTACCGTTCTTTTCCCTAAAAAATAATTCGTTCCCGTTACTCATTATTGATTTGCAAAAGTAACTTGTTACCGTTATCGTTACTCAAAATATAACGAGTAGTTACTTTTTCGTTACTTTTTTTTCTTGACACTAATAGAATATTATATGAAAATTTTTGCGGTAAATGTAAAAAATTATATTTTTTAGTAGAGAAATAGAGAATTTAATAGAGCCCAAAAATATATGCCTATAATAAACATTGTGCGTTATTTTCATTAATGAAATAGATGCTGTCATATCACATAATATATACTGCATGTTTTGTAATTTTTGTAATTTTACTTAAATAAATTAATTTTTCGTATTACTTTTAATAAGATATTTTTAAATTATGCGTTTAACTCTTGATACATATATTCTCTAATTTTCTTTTACTATGCATGATGGGTCGTTTGTGTGTGGATTAATTTCCAAAATTTTTGCAAATGTACAAAAATTATGAATAGATTCTTATATATATTTTAACATCTTTAAAAAACATTGATAAAGTTATACAGGGTGTCTCATAAATGAGGTCGGGGCCGCATTGGGGGCGTAGAATGGGTCAAGTGGAGCAAAAAAGTCTTATGACATTTTGATATATCCGCTGTAATTTTCGAATTAAAAAAGGAACCGTCTAAGCCAATGTGCAGTGAAGCTGCGCCTCGCGAATTTGTAGCACGGCCCATCGCGCCTCGGTCCATGGCAAGATTAATTAATTACATCGCTTAACATATCTAATTGTGTTAAAACGTATTTAATCGTGATAAATAACGTGATTTATAACGATAACAAATGTTAAGGAAATGATAAGATTAAGAAATGATAAGGAAAACTTCAGCTAAATTAACATTTTTGGATAGTGTAGGTGCGATACGGAAACACAGGATCGCCATGCCAGGCGGCGAAGCGCTATCCTGCTCCTCGCTCCCCTCAACTCCGCGCGCCAACGACGCGTTGCTATGGAGCGAGGTGCGATGGGCCGTGCTACAAATTTGCGCGGCGCGGCTTCACCGTACATTGGCTTAGACGTTTCCTTTTTTAATTCGAAAACTACAGCCGATATCTCAAAATGTTATAAGACTTTTTTGCTCCACTTGACCCATTCTACGCCTCCAATGCGGCCCCGACCTCATTTATGAGACACCTTGTATATTTAAAAAGAAAGAAAGGATAGAAAGAATTATTTAGCCAGGTGCAGTATTTCGAAGAAAAGAAACAAGATACGAATAACTCATCGTGAATACTCTAAGAGTAAAATTATATTATAATAAAAAAATAATATTGCTTATAATCTGCATTATATACATATATTTAATTTGTGAGGTCTGACACAGAAAAAATTTTATTTTAAGAAATTAAATATACCGTAAAGATTATATCTGAGTTAGTCTATACATGTAAACTGCGAATACGATGAAAAAAAGGCGTCGTGTGATTTAGACAGCCAATTAGACCGTTAATGTTTCATCTCTGTTTTCTAGGGCTACAGTTACTACTAAACTTTTACGTAATTAGAAATAAAGTAACGATAAAAGTAACTAGTGAAATCATTACCGTTACCTCTAAAATGTAATTGCGTTACCATGAACGTTACTCGGAAGAAAATGTAACGTCGTTATCCATCCGTTACCGAGAAAAGTAACTTGTAACGGTAACGATGTTACAAATAACGCGTTACTTGCCAACCCTGCTAAATATAGTCTAAATGAGTATCTCCTAAATAATTTCATGTTTAAATTTCTTATAAACCTTATAAACAATTCGATAAATGTTTAAAAACTGAAATAAATCATCTATCTAACACTTAAGCAAACTTCTTATAAACTCTCAATAAACTGTTTTCGCCGGGATTCCAGAAATATCACGTCCCTGAATTAATTTCCACTCAAAATAAAAAATCAAAACATTTACTTTTGTTTTCGAATTTAATTTTTTCGAAATTAATTTAGGGACTTTCTTTCAAGGAATCATTTTACTTCCCGGGTAGAATTTTGTCGGGGCGTGCCCTACGTCCATGTAGGGCCTGAACAGGCATGCCCTAAAATAGGTCTGTCAACGTTGGGCCCAAATAGGCATACCCTAAAATAGGCCTGCCATCGTTGGGCCTAGAAAGGGCCTAGAAAGAAAAATTCTAGATGGAATTTCCTAAACAGGCCTTGAATGGGCACTGACGTGAGTCCCCCTAACAGGAACTGCCATCGTTGGGCCTAGAAAGGGCCTAGAAAGGAAAATTCTAGATGGAATTTCCTAAACAGGCCTTGAATGGGCCCTGACGTGAGTGCCCCTAACAGGGCCTGCCATCGTTGGG
>NW_017296136.1:49324-51156 GCF_001594075.2 Trachymyrmex cornetzi | reverse complement strand
TCCAGATAGGGCCTAGTTAGGCATATCCAGATAGGGTCTAGTTAGGCATATCCAAATAGGGCCTAATCAAATTTACAAATCGGGCCCTGATTTGCACGAGCGTTACATCTCTGTACAGGGCCTAATCGGACTTGCCTCAATGGGGCCTAGACAGAAATGGGGAAAAACTATCTAGGGCCTGTACGTGCCCCTTTTTAAAATTCTACCCGGGTTATGAGTGAAAACAGTGAAAAATCTCATAATGCTGCACCTTTTATTGTATTCTAATTGTAAGTCATTTTTTATTTACGAAAAGTTAAACCTGTCGTGTCTATCTATGTAATTAGTGATGCCGCGTCTCTACTTATGAACGGTTGGATTTTTAATGCTTTAAATAATTCAATGTGAATTATTTATTTTATATGTATATACAGGGTGTTTAATAATTAATGAAAAATCTTTTGCATAGGAGCAAAATGGACTAAACTGAGAAAAAAAGTCCTCTACAATTTTGTAATTTTTGCAACAGTTAACAAGATATTAATTGCTAAAAATTGCCGAAAATTGGTTTTCAATAATTTTTTACTCAAAAACTATCAACTTTACAGAAAAACTGTAAGAGACAAAAATTATTTATTTTCTTCTCATAAAGTTCTGAGAATTTTTTTGGAATTTTTTAATACCGTATTTTCTCATGTTGGTAAAAATAAGAAAATGCAATTTTCTAAAAGTTGATAAAGTTGATAAAAAATTGATAAAAAGTTGATAAAAAATTCTGAAAAAATTCTTAGAGCTTTATGAGAATATAGTAAACAATTTTTGTCTCTTGCAGGTTTTCTGTAAAGCTGGTAGTATTTGAGTAAAAAATTATTGAAGACTAATTTTCGACAATTTTTAGTAATTAATATCTTGATAACTATTACGAAAATTGTAAAATGGCAAAGGATTTTTCTTTTCAGTTTAGTCCATTTTGCCCCAATGCAAAAGATTTTTCATTAATTATCAAACACCATGTGTATATATATATATATATATATATACTGTACATGACTATATATATGTACGTGCATATATACCATATTTGTAGCCATTCGAACATATTTAAACAACGTTGTAAGATTGTTTTGATATACGCCGAAATAAAATCTTCGATCAGTGTTTCAAATGTTTTCAAAGCATTTCTTATGAAATGTTTCATTTAATAACACAGTCTCAAACATTTCTATTATCATTTTTTAAGTGTATGTAAAACGTTTAGTCAACAGATGTTTGCCAGATGTTTGCAACGTGCTTTCAAACAGTATAATTATCAATAAAACTTTTTATAAATAGTATAACCGTCGATAAAATTCTTTATAAATCTCTTATTAATTTCACCAAGGCATATAAAAATATAATTTTGTTTCCAAAATATGTCAAAATTCTTTTGCATTTGTACTCACATTTTCTGGCGGAAGGCCTGTTACACTGCTCAGAATACTGCTTCTTCTTCTTAATCCCAGATTCTGTCTTTTGCTCAGCTTCAAAAAGACCTCTTCCAAAGTATCTAATCGATGCATCTCCATTAGTTTCGTCGGCGATTCCTCTGCCAGAAACTTACCGTTTCTCATTAAACCGATAATACCAGCTTGCCTGGACAATTCATATTTTTATAATTTTTTAAATTATTTATTGAAAAAAAAATGTCTATCATATAACTTGGATAATAATGTTGTCGGCAATTAAAATGGAGTAATTTTAATAAGACACAAAAAAATATTTTGTTACTCCACACTGAGAGAAATGATTTTGTTATAGGAACAAATCAAGAGAAAGCAAATGTGATATTTGTTAAAAAAACAATCGATTTGTTA
>NW_017296136.1:36620-49216 GCF_001594075.2 Trachymyrmex cornetzi | reverse complement strand
CGAATTCTATGTAAACGAGCTAAAGTCTATCCAAAAGATAGGTTAGATTCTATATAGTTTGTTTCTGTTACTAATAATTGGTTGGTATAACAGACTAGTAGCAATCACAACAACATAATTTGTTGTCACATATTTACCGATCACCGGTTAAAGGTACTGGTGGCTTGCTAAATTAACAAAATCTTTTCTCTCAGTGCAGCTAGAATTAATTATTGCTGTTTTTTGTATCTGGTAGAAAATTATGTATCATAAATGTAGAATTTATAGTACAATATTCTAACAACATATGCAAGAAAATTTATTTTCTTATAATTAAATTAATATGAATCACTGCTAAATATGAATCACAGTCACAGTCATCTAATTGAACGTTACAGAGAAACTTTCTTGATGACAAATGATTCAGATATAAATTCTGTCTCTGCCATCCATATTGATTAGATACAAAACATATCCAATATTGCAGTGCTTCCTAGATATTTATCCATTTTAGTTAATTTTTCGTAACTAGATAATTTTTTGCTATAACTGCAACATCATTTTTTTCAGCGAATCAAACAATTGATGGAGAAATTTTGATTGCATCAAAACATTTTAATTATTTTTTTGTTTTCTTATTCTAGTTCGAGAATATAAAATTAACTGATTCAATTTATAACGCTTCCTGTACAACTAATAAAACAAGGTTTGATTTAGTTTGTGAAGTGAAAGTCATGAAGTGAAAGTATCGAATGTATAAAATACTAATGTAATAAAATGTAATAAATATGATATTAGACGTAACGTTACTAAATGTAACAATTATGTAGCAAGCTTACCTAGTTTCTTCGATGTAGTGCGTGGTGATGATAATGGTCTTGTTGCCATCTTTGGTGAGGTGCACCAAATGGTCCCAGATACTTTGACGAAGAATGGGATCCACTCCGACTGTCGGTTCATCCAGAATCAAGAGTTCAGGCTCGGCTAAAATGGCAGCCGCGAGGGATACTCTCCTTTGTTGGCCACCTGAGAGATTCTTAACAAAACGATTTTCGGACGGTAGTTGTAAAAACTGTAATCAGAGAATACAGAGAATTATATAAGTAAATAAAAATAAGTAAATAAGTAAATAAAATCAGAAAATAATACTGTGCCCCGATACATCTGTGATAAAGATATTTTCTTTTCTTTAAATTTTGGGAGAAAAGGAACCAAATATTTAGAAAGATATTTTTAAAAAATTGGAAGTTTTAGCTTTTTAGAAATTCCCTTTGAAATTCCGACTTTCCATGATCCGGAAATGTTTCACCTTGAGCAGAAAAATCAGCTTTTCATCTACTTCTTCTGTCGTCATACCGGCGCACCAGCCGAAATAAATAAATGTTTCCCGAATGGAGAACTCGCCGTAAAGCGCAATTTCTTGTGGCATGTAACCGACCCGGGGACCGGGCACACCGGATCCTTTAGAACCTGGTCGGCCTCCCAACACCCATATTTCGCCAGAATTCAAACGTCTCCGACCAACGATGCACGACAGCAAAGTGGTTTTTCCGCAACCGCTCGCACCAAGTAGCCCATAACTGTCGTAATAAAGTATTCATTAAACATTAAATAAATCAGAAAGAAAGAAAACAATTTTAAATAATTATAAATTACTTATTTAATAATCACATTAACAACTAAAATTTTTATTGTTTAAAAACTCTATTATTTTTGAACTCTTTATTCTATAATTTATACTAATTATTAAAAGATTTAGGACCTTTCTGTATGCATAACTTGAATTCTCTTCGTATAATTTATTTATTAATTACTTATTGTTATTGATTTATTACTAAGATGTTGACAGAAGATACTTGCATTGTGCCCTTCGGCACGGTCATATTGAGACCATCGAGAACGATATGGGGATTGTTTTTGGATCCATATTTCTTGAAGGCTCTTCTTACGCAAACAGCCTGTCTCCGTCTCGTGTCCAAGGTCGATACTTGCGACCGGAATGGTTGTCTTCGTGTTTTCATCTCCATCAGCGTGCTCGGTGTGTTCGCACTCTCCATTTCTACATTTAAAAGAGAGGTAGGATCATTATATTTCCAGTTGATTCCTTCATGCGTTTCTCTCCCTTCTTTTTATTTTTAGTACTGAGCATAGAGTTAAAATAAGCCTAGTATTTCTTCTTCGGTAACTGTATAATTTTGTATTTCTTCAACTGTCAAATGATAAATTATAATGCTATGCGATCTACTGCAGAACATATCCGCGCGAGTTCAGAGTCTCTTGCTCTAGCAGGACCGGTCAGATAAGTGAGAGTGTCTGTTACGGTGTTACATCACTAACAATTTACGAGACACCGATATAAGTCGATCATGTGCTATATGTATAAACAATAAATTCAACTGTAGTTTAAAAATGATACGTTTGTCATTGAGAAATATTTCTGGTTGAAAAAATAAACAAACTAGTGGATTTGGATTATACCCAATCATGATGAAAAAAGGCTATTCTTAAATCAACCATAATATGTTCATATAAGCAAAATTATTGTAATCTTATAATAATAAGGCTAAAAAAAAAAAATTTTAAAAGAAAAAAAAAATTATTGTAATCTTGTTTTGAAGATTTTAATCTTAATTTGATTAAATTTATATTAACGCAAATATTACTTTGTATTCAGTTCAAGACTGTACTTGTTCAATCAAAAATCTTATATCAATACAAATTTAATCAAACCAAGATTAAAATCTTTGAAGCAAGATTACAAAATTTTTGCTTGTATATGAGCATATTATAGTTGTTAAAAATAATCTTTTCTTTTGTGTGGAATTCTGATTTATATGATCTAAATCTAATTAGTTTGTTCAATTCTAACCAGAAATTTTTTTCGGCGTAAGAGTTTTTCTTAAGTTATTTCTATTTAAATTGTATATATTTGAATATATACATATATATGTATATATATACATATATATATAATATATATATATGAATATATCAAGATCTTATAAATCAAGATATTATTTTTAAAGACAATCAAATATTTTTGTTGGAATAAAAGTCAATTAGTCTTCTTTTTGTGTTTTATAAAATTCGTAGAAGATAACGCAGAATTTTTTGCACTTGCTTATTTATTTTGTTTTTTTGAAGAAATTACAAATTTGATGATTCATTCACATTTCTAAATTGCAAGGCGTAACTTCTCGATTCGTTGAGAAATCATTACTTCATATCACTAATTAATTAGGTCATATTGTCAAGAGTTTTATCGGTAGCGTAACAATTATCTTTGCTGTATTTCCGGTGAATAATATACAATAATAATGTAAAAAGACATTTAATTCATCTTAATACATCTTAATACATCTTAATTTTACTTCTTTGCGTAAAAATTTATTTTTAATACATTTTGTTATTTAATGAATTATCTAATTAAATAACACAGACTATTATATACCAAATTAAATTGAAAGTAATTTCTGTAGTTTTTAAATTAATAAGCTAATATATAAATATCATATTCTTAGCGATTGATTATATACCAAAAATCTTTATTGTGCGAAAATAAAAATAAATGAAGTTACTGCAAACAATTAAAACATGGATAATATAAATTTAACGAAATTTTGACAAAAATTTTATACCTGTTCAAGATTTTAAAGGCATCGTAAAGTATTAACATATATTATATCGATGAATAATTGAAAAGGAAGCGACCTGAGTTACAAAATCTGCGTTAACATGTTACTACATCAAACATGTAACCGAAAAATATGAGCGATGAGTAAGCTGCATGCTACGCAACGCCGTTGCTTTCACGTAATTTGCTCATTTCTTTACGCGAGAAAGAGAGATGTATTACGAAAGAGGAGGCCAGCGAAGAAAGACTGCCTAAGGTTACGTCCGATCGCTTTCCTTTCTTTCGACTCTCCCGTCGTCGTTTCTTCCTGATGAACTTGCTTACGCGTTGTCAAACGAAATCTGTTTATCAAGCTAGTTCATCAGTATTGCCGCAGAAAGACTGTTCTCTGAATTAATTCGAATTCGATATTTATGTAATACAATGTAAATAGATAATCATTATTTAATAATGAAATTTTAACTTTCGTCGAAATGTTTGTTGCTTAACTTTACAAATTAATTTTATTTTATATTATTTTACATTACTAGAAATTTTTCATAAAAATTTTCAGTTTATAAGTACTTATAAGTACTAAGAATTATAATTTATAAATTACAATTCTTTAAATACTCGTAATATTATATAATCATATCTTAATTAATTTATACGCATGCGCGCGCGTGTGTGTTTACATGTAAATATATTTATTAAAATTAGAAAATTTAAGCATATATAATTAATAATTAATTAAATTAGTTATTTTATTAATAATTTTTTATGTAGACTGGATAAAATATTTCATTTTGTTATACATAAGATACATAAGATAGATATTCTACTCCGAACTTGACGCATCAAGTATTATAAAATCTTTTTTGTTGCGTCGGTAATTTCCATTCGGTCGACTTTATATCATTATAGGAAGAAAAAATTGCCATTCGATGACGCTAGCACAATCGTTAACTGCAATCTCGCTAGGATCATTACAGAAATGCCAATCAAAGAGATCCCAACAACTTTAGCTTATTTGTGAATAACGTTAATTTCTTAATATTAATATTTATATGACGTATAACATATATATTACTACATATTCATAAATATTAATGTATTACTAATTAAATATACGTATTAAATGTATTTCGTTTGCGGGCGTTCCATAAAATGACTCAGTAAGATTAATAATTATCAATAAAAATATTTACCTGTAAAATTTAAATGAAAAAAATGTTAACTACAATGCTGCTTGCTAATTTCTCCGAATGAAATCTTCTTGGAGAATGAGATCGGTCGATGTGAGGTTGACTGACGAGCACTTTTGCGCGATTCTTCTTTACTTAAGTCATATTTCCTTGTTTACATTACTTATATCTTCACACTTATTCAACTGTATTTGAGCATGTCCTTCTATATAAAGTATTATAGAATATTCTCTCAACAGTTTTCAATAAAAGTTTCTTGGAAAAATATTTTTAAGTACTTTATTCTTAATTATCCTATTATTCGTCAAAATATACCTTTTTAATAAATATTCTATTCACAGAAATTATTATAAGTGTATTTTTTAAGAATATATTTTGAAGCAACACTTTTATTTTCTTTCGTATTTAATATTTAAAAAAATTTATTTTTAAGTGTTTGTTCTTGTTTCTTTTACAGTTTCTTTTTTAACAAGTCGTCTACTTGTTTGATTGCACAACACCAATTGGTCAACTATCCGTAAATTATTGAATACATGTCAAGAACTGTTGATTACTGAAAATCGTTTGAAATGATCACTGATAGTAGTTTGAAATGATACGGTTAAGTTTAATTTCTTTTGCAGTGTTATGTCTTCAAGATATATATATATATATTTATATATATATACTCTCTAAACTGATGCACACCGTGCAATAAGTGAAACAAAGGTATATTTGTTTTACTCCAACTTATTGCATCGGATGCACCAGTTTAGAGAGTGCAGAAATAAGAAACAAACTTAAAATATAGCAAAGATTTTAAATATTTAAAGATAAAAAAGAAGCTTTTTAACTTTTAAACAAGATTTGAAAACAAAATCTTCAAATTTAGAAAAAATTTTTGTTCTACTTGTTAGCACTAATGGAATCCTTTGAGATTTTGATTTAGGATATTTCAGTTAAAATTCCGTATCGAAAAATATATTCGAAAACTTAGCAAGTAAAGAATTTATTTTTAAAGTAAACGTGGAGTTAATTAAATTCTCAAACAAAATTTTTTTTCCCTTCTCTATATTTGTACATTAAATATAGGATAAATAAAAATTAAAAATTATGTTTATAAAAATATAAAATTTATAAAATAAACGGTTCCAAATATTTATCTTTGAAAAAAGCGACTTTTCGTGCAAAAATATTGTAAAAAATATAAAATAATTCTTTACTTTAACAAAACGCGGGTCTAAATAATTAACCTAATCGCGATTCAAGGTGAAGCTAACTTTTTACGAGAAAAAATTGTTACCCCATAAAAGTAAAATAACTTGTAATTCATTATAATTATTTATGAAAAGTCACAAAAATCTAAAGCTCCACGTACAAATCCAAATTAATTTAAAAAGAAGAATCGTCAAATAGGTAAAAAAATGGCACAGTCGCGGTTTTAGTGTTAATATAATTTAAACTTGAGAAGATTAAAAAAGATTTAAATATGATTTTGTTCCATCTTGTATAATAATTTCTAATAATTTCTGTACAAAAACATATATACAAAGCGTAACGGTTAGCACGATTTTTCAGATGAATATATATTCACCTTTTAACAGTTAAAAAATGTTGAAAGGTGAATATTTATTTGTTTTATATAGGCTATTACATGCGATAAAAAATTAAAAAAAAATTTTTTTCATAAAAAATCAAAGCCATCTTAAATTTTTTAAATAGCATCATATAATTTTCGCAAGGAATGCAAGAGATCCGGGTTCGACTCCCGGCCGAGGTAATAATTTTCGCAATAAGAATTAATTATTTACAAATTTTAATATGTCACTCAACCTAATTAAGATTGTTTTGAAGATGCGAAAAAGTATAAAAAATTGTTAAATTGCTACTCAATTTTAATTCGTGATATTACTACGGTAGTTTAACGTAATTTCGGCGCGCGTTTCAAAAAGGACTACATACGTAGTATATAAATTTACACAGAATTATAGAAGCATTTAAAAAAGCGAGACCGTTTAATCTAGCGAGACCGTTTAAGACTTTGATTGCTATAGTTTGTGTTATATACGATTTTATAATATATTATATTATATTGATCATATAATTTTTTCTATAATATTGCAGGGATTTTTAAAACGAATTCAAATCACTATTGAAATATTATTTTTATTGATTTTATTGCATATTTCATTAAATAAATACATGTGTGTGTGTATGTGTGTGTGTGTGTGAGAGCGCGTGTATGTATGTATGTATGTATGTGTTCTAGTCAGAGGTTGTAAGTACTGCTGTTAGAAATAATGCTGGAAACTTGATATTAAGTATCGATAAAATTAATAAAACATTAATAAAAATGACATTTCGATAGTGATTTGAATTTGTTTTGAAGACCCCTATAATATTATGGAAAAAATTGTATAATGTTATTTAAAAAATTTAAGATGGCTTTGATTTTTTATGAAAAAAGTTTTTTTAAATTTTTTAATCCTATGTAACCTATATAAAACAGATGAATATTCACCTTTCAACTTTTTTTTAACTGTCGCAAGTGAAAAATCGTGCGGACCTTTACGCTGAACACCCTGTATATGTAACTTCCGAACGTTACCATTCAAAGGTCAAAATCCAAGTTCTTCAGTTTATTGCTCATAAGATCTCAGCCATTAAAGATTTTACGATGCAGAATTAATAAAAGCGCTCAGTAAAAATCTTTTATCAAAAAAAATTAAATTTTCAAATCGCTAAAAGATACAAAAGACAATAAAATTAGCGATATTTAATTTTATAAAATAATTTTTGGCTCGTAGCCCTTTTTCTTTATTGTTTTTAAAATTTGATGTGCCTTATTACTAATAGATATAACAAAATTAGCATTTGAAGATTAAAATTCTACTGTCTCTTTATCATTTTTTAAATATGGAATTTAATCGAGATCCCAAAAGATTCTGTAGTCAAAGCTCAAAGTGTGAATTCAGTTTAAAAAAATTTTCATAAATCATCGAAACTAAAATTACAATATACATTACAATAAAAAATATTAAAAACATTGTTACACAAATATTACTTTATTTTATTTTAAGATAAAGAAAATTTATTTATCAAATTTCTAATTTGTTTTAAGCAGAATCATGAATTCACAACTTTGAAATAATATCAAACGTGCAAAATATCAAAAGAGATTTAATAATTATAAAAATATTTAAACTTAAAACTTTTATGGAACCACTTTATCCAAAATTGTATTAAAGTTAAGTTCTTCATAATGCATTGCTTAAAACAATTAGAAGTTTCGCAAACAGATTTGTATCAGTTTAGAATCTAGAAATTGTAACATTTTATGTAAGAACTGTTTTAGACTTTTTATTGCAACATTGCTTCAAGCAAAGATGCGAATATTGTGAATGCCTTAAAGTTTCTTAAAAAAATTTTAATATTAAACAATTTTAATATTTAATGTTCATAAAAAAACACGTATATTAAAGTAATTTTACGATACATCAGATTTGCATGTAGACACTATGTACCAATCACAATTGCGAGATTCTGTTTCGCGTACTTATATATCTCGCGCAGAAACCAACTTCAGATTGAAATCGAGAGTGTGACCAGGAAACTGAGAGGCCGTACGAGAGTAAGAGTGGCCGCCTGACCGCGACGAGGCTGAGCGAGAACTGGCTTTGCTAAAGCGCAGCAAGACTGCGCGGACAATCAAACACCTGCTTGTGCAATCATCCGTTTTGAGCAAAACAGTTTGCTTAAAGGGGAGGGGCAAGTTTTACGTTTCTCCAATAGCGCTTAGACAAATCCAGAATCATGGAAATATTTGAAGTAATATTTAGATGTGTTACGTCTGACATTTAATTTTGGAAAACTCTTGGCTAATAAGAAATTTATCTTAAAGAAATATTTCTTTAGAAATTATATCTTCAGATAATATTTTTTTTAGAAATAGCTATCGAGTCACTACATAATTTTTCACTTCAGAAAATGTTAAATAAAGTGCAGAATCTCGCTTTGTATGTTAGATCCTTTTTGCAGTATACTCCTATATTTGGTTCAAGGTAAAATGGAACCGGTACGGAACCGGTCTATCCAAGAGGAAGAGATTCTCAATAATAATGTTTTTATTTATTAATTTATTATTATTTATTAATTTAAAGATTTTTTTGTTATTAAGATACATGAAAAAATTATATACTGAATTAATATAATATTATTAAAATCATACTAAAATATAAATGTTAAAAAATTATTAGTAAAATTATTACTAAAAAATTATTGGATTAAATATTATCTTTTTCATATAACAAAAGAGAAATTCCTTTATCATCTAATAAAATAAATTTAATAAAATACATTTTTTTATTATCTATTCTTTTAACGAAAGAACACCTTATTGATGTATATAATTATAAAACACGAAGAGAAAACTTACTACTTTATATCTTACGAAACATCAATCGTTTTCTCAAGCTACTCTTTTACCTTAAAAAATATTAAAATGTCTCTATATACTCAGCAAGTATCTTATAGTTTTCTTCTGTAGAATATAAAATATATAGTAAAATATCTAGAAGTAGAATGTTATATAAAATTTATTTATGTAATATTTATTTTTCAAAATGTGTTAGATCATACACACACATATGAGATAATCAGATAGTAAAAAATAATTATACATGCAACATATATAATAGAATGTTCTACAATTTGTGCAATTTTTTTCTTGTTAAAATATGAAAATTTTAATGCTTTCTATGAAAAGTATAAAACTGGATGTGTTGTGTATTATAATCTTTACTTTAAAAAATTGTGAATTTATAATAACATTAAATTCTTTGTTTTGAGTCAATGATTTTAATCAAAATTGCAATAATTGCTATAGAACATTTTATATGGTTTGTTTAAATACATTTGTCTTTATTTTATTCATAATTTGTTTATAAATTTATCCCAAAATCAAAGAATAAGAAATAATTATTCATTAATTACAAATTATTATATCCATTATCTCTCAGTAATCTTTTAAATGTTCTATAAAAATAACGTAACGGATTTTTATTTATTCTACTTTATTGGTTAATAGAAAATTTTATTAGAAATAAATGTATTTTACAAATTTTTTAATCTTATTTTAATAGTAATAATAATAAAATAATAACTAAATGAGTTAGAGGCTCCTTAAATCCTCTTTATTTTAATAGATAAAGAAAGTTAAATTTTTCTCAAAATTTAACAGAAAAAATTTGTAATAAAAATATTTAATTAATTAATTGTTAGCGGAACGATAAATGTAATGCTCCGTGCTCTTTTCGCAATACTACCTACTATGCGAGTGAAATTTGAGTAGAAACCGGAACGGTGCTCTGGCAATCTTATTGCGATGTTAGTATGATATGTATGACCATGGTAAACTATATGTATATATAGTATCGTATACATTGTATGTACTTACAAAATAGTGTGTATTTTCATTGCACGAATGCGTTAAAAACAAAATATTTAAAAAACCAGTAAAAAAAGAAAAAAATAAAAAGGCAGAATAATAATAAGACTATTAACATACATTAAAATATTAATTAATAGGAAGATATAAATATTAAATAATAAAAATAAAAAATAATATATAATAAATAACGATTTAAAATATAAGATGTAAGAGAGTATGTAATGATTTTATTTATTAATATATTTATCTAAATATTTGATTAAATGTAAGTAAATATGTTTGTATAAAGTAAAATAAATAAATAAAAACGATATTTTTTACATAACTAAGATGGAATTTTTAGAATTTAGAATTGCCAATAGTAAAAACAAATGCGCTGTGAATATCGACTACGTCAAGGCGATCTTCTTTTTAGATCTCTCTTATTTGTCGGTCATTTTTTCTTTAGATAATGACAGTAATGTAGTTTGCAGAAGTTTTCTGTTTAATATTTTCCATTTACATACATTTCCTGTACAGCATTTAAAATTTTAAACAAAAATGCATAATTAATAAATCTGTAAAAATTTTATGAATGTTGCATCACATATGAGCTAAAAATAAAATTTAGGTAAACAAAAATTATAAGAAAAATATTAATTCCAATGAATTACATGATTCAAATAATATTCATTAATTTATATAAAAATGATTGTATATAATTACATCATTTTATGTCTCTTTATACATTTTTAAATTTTCTTTATTATCTATTAAGATTTAAGATATCCTAATGCTATTTGCTGAAGATAAAATCAGTCTATATATAAAATGAGATTTTATTTACATGATAAAAGGCATACATAGAGCTTAGAACCAACTATGCATTGATATTCCGAATACACGCGATAGCGCGTATAGCTCGTTCAATATTTGATAATATGTGTATATACTTGACGATATGTACACGAAATATACATGGTGTCCGCAATATAAACATACGATCACAATTTGATTCGTAAACCACAATCGCAGTAAATATAATAATTGCGACAAAAATAAATAATTATTTATTGAATCATAGAATTATATATTACGGATTTTTTATATTTAGGTAAAAAAGATAGGGAAATATTGTTGTACATGTTTAATGGAAAATTAAAAAAACCGGATTTATATATGTATTTAGTTTTAATTATGAGCGATTTAATTAACATAACTGAACAAAGAAAATGTGAAAAAGATTTTAAATATTTACATAGTTTTTTATTTTTCTTTTCTAATTGCATTATTATAATTATTAGAGTCCAATCGAAACCACATTTAGACCTCCGGCCGAAACTGAAAACAAATTTGATTATCATTCAATTTCAGCTGAAAACTAAATCGAAACCGAAATTTAGGTACGTCTTACTGAGAGAGAGAGAGAGGGGGGGGGGGGGGAGGGAGAGGGAGGGAGAGAGAGGGAGAGGGGCGAATGGGTCACATTTTTTTCGGCCGGAGTTGAAATCATTTTTGGATTAATTTCACAGAGATCGTATGATTTTCAGAAATCATAACAAATTTATATATCTAATCTTTTTATTATAATATTAAAATACTTAACTATAATAATATAATATTACATCCTCAACTTTTAAAGAAATCAAATCACAATTATTGTTAGGATTACATTAAAGTTTGTACTCAAATTGTTTTAAGCTTAATCGACGAGTTAATAATTAAAATCAAACAGTTGTTTTTTGAACGCTCATCGGCTCGTTACAACTTGAACAGTTTCAGTTTACCCACCGAAATTTTCTCTTAATTTCGGCCAAAACTGGAATCAAACCGAAACCGAAATTCGGTCGGACTCTATTAATTATAGCTCTATTAAACAGTAATTGTAATTTGTACTAATTCTAGACATTATTGGATCATCATGACGTTTATTACTGACAATGAGAATGATTGCATTTGATAATTTCAAAGATTTATCTTATTGTTTCTGTAGAAACAATGAAACGTATCAGTGTTATAAATCAATGTCAAAATGGTAAAAAAAAACTGCTCAAGACATAATTGTTGAAGTAATTAATATAAAAAGATTTTGTAAATTGAAATTGTTTGTATAATTGTTAAATACAGAATATAATGTTTTTATATCAAAGATTTTTCACCATTTCTGAGAAAATACGTTTAAAAATATTATTTGGAAATAAATAATGTTTATGGTTTTATTGCAGAAAATTTAAAAATAAAAGTTAAATCTATTGTATTCGACTGCATAATCTGGATATTAATTTTTTAAATTTATTATTTGCTTCTAACAGATAATATAATTTTTTTCCTGAGAGAGAGAGAGAGAGAGAGAGAGAGAGAGAGAGAGAGAGAGAGAGAGAGAGAGAGAGAG
>NW_017296136.1:32946-36558 GCF_001594075.2 Trachymyrmex cornetzi | reverse complement strand
AGAGAGAGAGAGAGAGAGAGAGAGAGAGAGAGAGAGAGAGAGAGAGAGAGAGAGTATGAAGAATTTATATTAAAATTATTTCTATAATAATTTTAAATTAAATTTTAATTATGTAATAATTACATAAATTCTTCAATGGGAAAATTTTACTATGTGCTGAGATGTTGAAAGATGCAGCAGGCAAATAGGACAGATTCAATCGTTCGACGTTAAAATTACTGCGTATGATCTGCATTTCTCCCAGCGAACGTTATGCAACTTGATACTTATGACTTTCTTTCATATAGCGGAAACGGCGAACAAAGACAGTGCTCGGGAGTCTGAAATCATCTTGAAGCACCGATTACGCTTTCGTTTTCTCTGGACGCTTGCGCTATTAGATTTGTCTCATATCTTCAAGTAGTCACATAATTACTCTTGAATTGTAAACTAGTCGACGCCCTCTAATTCAGCTAACAAACAGTTTTCCCCATTAGACGCTTTATGGAAGTCATGTGTGTAACCGATGATCTTATGCAAAATGCACGTACATTATTATTCTGCAACGTGAATCGCGAATTATGTTCAAATGGGAGCACTGACATGTTTCCCAACGAAGACAAGGTCGACCAGCTTCTATAGAATTCAGATATCGTTTCGAGACGTCAGGTATTTACGAATAGTCAGAAAGATCATACTTTCTACAAAAACTATCCTGAAAAATTTAAATAACGTAGATGAAAAAGAATAAAAAAAGTTTTATTTTGTGGAATAACAACGTATATTATAAATATTAATTAAAAGAGTATTTAATTATTAAATAAATCAATCAAGTAATTTTTTGCACCAAACTCATTGAATTATCCACTTTTTGTATTCATTTTTGCATTATTTACTAGGAAAGTATACTTGTTTGCATAATAGTAGACGTATTCAGAAATTACATGTACTCAGAAGATAAAGATGGTAAAATTTATAGGAAGCTCGCACTTTAATGAAAGAAGTGTACGGATTGTCAATATATCGGAGCAATTAACTTATTATTTTACTTTTAAGGTTTGTATTCTTATACAAAAATTAATAATAGTGATATCTACTATCATTATTCCTTAATAAAAATAAAAATAATATTATTATAGTTAATAATAATAATTTTAATACAAATTTGTAATAATAATGTTATCAATAACATTATTACAATTACATAAAATGTATAAAGATATAAAAATTACAATTTTAATAATCATAATTAAAAAGTTTAACATACAAAATTGTTTATACAAACCATTTATTTTACATATTCAATGTCACAAAATACGAGCTACTTATGTGTGATAACCGTCCAAATTTCGCCCTCTCTTTTTGGCAATGCTGTGCGCCTTACGTACAACATGTAGCGAATAATGTCCCTGATAGCCAGAATCGGATATCTCAGAATGTTACCGATAGTCAAGCAAACTACTTGGGAGGCAGCACCTTACAGTAACAACACAACACAAGGAAATCAAGGAAAGACCGCGAAAATCGATACTTGCGCGAACACAAATGAAATAAACCAAACTATCCTCACTTAACGCGATTTGTTGCAACCTTTTCGTGCGCAATATTTTGCTGTTAGAATAACGTTGAATGTTTGAGAGCCAAATTATACGCTAAATGTATTCCGCATGATCCTTGTTGTATGAGTATAAATATAGATTATAGTTTCTCAATCCTTTTTAGCTCATCGCCCCTTTTTCAAAATATTTTTTATTCAGTGCTGCCTTGACCGTAACCGGTAAACTCTCTCTGAACTCTAAATAAAGCAACAAAACAAAAATTATACAGAATCAAATAAAAAATATTAAAAAATTATAATATAATATAAATTTATAAATATTAAAAAATTACCATTAATGAGAAGTTTCGACTTGGTGTGATGCTAATAATCTGTCTATATTTGGTTCTATTTTTGTTAGTAGCATTCTTAAATCTCCGCGCTCAACTATTTACGCTCGATTCTTCTTTTTCGCGTCAAAAGATTTGTAACCGAACTAAATCCACGTTCCAACTAATTAGGATGAGGGAAATGCAGTAAAAATTTTTTTGCCACAACCCATACTGCTGGAACGTTTAAGATTTAAACAAATATTTAAATCTTAAACGTTCCAGCAGTATGGGTTGTGGCAAAAAAATATTTAGGGGATTAATTTTCTCTGATGCATTCTTTTGCCCACTTGCTCCTCAACACCTTCCTACTGCCTTTAGGACTAGCAACGCCCTCCTAGAATTCTTCAGCGCTCACCGAGGGGGGGAGGGGGTGATAACGCCCAGGTTGGTAATCTATAATATAGAAAGTTATGTTTCGCATGTATGAATATATAATTGCAATCTCAGTTATAGTTCTTTATTATAATTTCAACAGGCTTGTTAAGTAACAAATAATGATAACGCAATGAACATTTTTTCACGCGCAACGAGATAGACCGCGGATCGGACGCTCTCACGCTCACTTGAGCCGATAATTTTGACACATAATATTCGTAAGATACTGCTTCAGCAGCTACGTCTCATTTCAAGCCACAAATTTTATTTCACTAAATTTTATTTCACTATAGAATGATTGCGAGGGGCGATTACGATAACTGTGGCCTCTCAAAATAAAAGTTATTTGTGGAAGTATTTTTAGTAAAGAACACGGGAAAAATAGTGAACAAATTTTATAAACAATATTTAATTTGACAATTATAATTATATTTTATGAACAATTTGATCATAATTTTTTATTAAACATAATGATTGCCGACTAAAATGTCGACTAATATTCAGGACATTGACCTTGACAAGATATGTTAAGACTGTCACCTCATTCCTCCCCTCCGCCATTGCTACGAGGCGCATGACTTTTCACGTAAAGCGATTCCCACCTCCCTTCTGTTTAGGGGCGTACGACTCCCACACGAAGCGATTTCCGCTCTACTTCCTCTCCCTGCTTAGGGGCGCACGAGTTTCACTCCACCTCCTCCCCTGTTACATGATGCACGACTTTCCACGCGACGCGACTCCCACTCCACCTCTCCCCCCACCTGCTACGGGGCACACGACTTCCCTAGTAGCACAAATTATTGGCGCAATATTGGGAAACGAATGTACAGCCAATATTAAAACATTGGATAACTAATATTGGTCCAATATTGTAAAGTAGATGCCTAGTCATATCTAGCCAATATTGGTTCAACAATATTGGACCAATATTGTTACAACAATATTGGGCCAATATTGGGGATTCAATTTTTACCCAATGTTTTACATTGGCTATACATTGCTTTTTCAATATTTCGCCAATATTGGGCAAAAATTTAATCTCCAATATTGGTCCAATATTGTAAAGTAGACGCTCAGTCATATTTAGCCAATATTGGTTCAACAATATTGGACCAATATTGTTTCAACAATATTGGACCAATATTGGGGATTCAATTTTTGCCCAATGTTTTACATTGGCTATACGTTGTTTTTCCAATATTTCGCCAATATTGGACAAAAATTTAATCTCCAATATTGGTCCAATATTGTAAAGTAGACGCTTAGTCATATTTAGCCGATATTGGGGATTCAATTCTTACCCAATGTTTTACATTGGCTATACATGGT
>NW_017296136.1:32244-32596 GCF_001594075.2 Trachymyrmex cornetzi | reverse complement strand
TCTATTATATGGTTATGTTGAAATGACCTTCATGTGACCTTGAAGGACACCGTGAAGGTCAATTTTGAAATCTTAAATGAAAACACCTATTTTCTTTTACATATCCTTAAAGCTGGTGTCAAGACGTTTCCGAAACACTGGTTAGAAACCCTTTTTGCTTGAGATCTTCCTGAGTTACGAACCTTTAAAGTTTAAGTATCGCCGGCGCATTATCTAAGGTATGTGCGCGCGCGCGCGCGCACACACACACACACACACAAACGCGCGCGCACAAGCTCACTTTGATCAAGCATCTCGACGAGGTGGATATCCGACCGTGCCACCTCCACGCAGTATACCTTAGATAACGCGC
>NW_017296136.1:23895-28462 GCF_001594075.2 Trachymyrmex cornetzi | reverse complement strand
TATAGTATCCACGGCAGTGTCGCTGCGCTTGGCTTAGCGCCGAGACACTACCAGTGTCTCCAGATATTAGAAATAATTGAGTGAAAATTCATTTACCTACGGGATTCGAACCTGGGACCTTTGGACTATGAGTCTTCTGCGTTATGTGCTGCACCAAGATAGATATTCTCCGCAAGGCGATTAGCGCCTGGAATCCTAAACCTAGTAAGAATTAGTTACGCGAAGAACAAAGAAAATTTATCTGCTAAATGCAGCGATCTCTCCCTGATGGCACATAATATTAGTAATAATTGCTCACAGATGTTATTCGTTTTTGGAATACTATGTGAGCACTTAATGAAACATTATTACAACATTAGATTAACCTGATTAACATTCTAAATAATTTGTCTGAATGTTTTACATAATGCGATAAATAAATATTTCTAGTAAGTGGCTCTCTACTCAGACTATAATGTCTCATTAAATATTCCTATAGAATTTGCTACATAACATTTATAACAAATATTTACGATCTGTGCGCTGTGTAAATACTTTGTAAATCTTTTATAAGTATTGCTATTAGGACCCGTAGTACGTGCATCCCGTGTGTGCACCTCTTGCTCTGTATCTACCTGCTTCTGGCTATATAAGGCTCCACCTCTACACTTTTTATGCGAATCGCGCCCTTTAGTCATTTCACTGTCAATAGTCTTGTCGCACTTGAACCGTTACGTCGTGGCAGTTGTGAACTCAAAATCTCTTAATTTAGCGATAATTAATAATTCCGCATTGCTATCGTTGCAAATAAAAAACGCGTATAGCAACTTTCCTCGCGTAATCAATCACCACGTATAGGGGCTCTCTACCTAGATACTCGTTATTTTTCTTTCATTCCCTCTTTTTTTCTTTCGGTAAGGTGCGTGTACTTATTATTATTAGAGTCAGTGCAGTTACTTCCCCGATCTATCCATAGTCGAGGCCACTGCGACCAATCGTTAGTACAATAAGTACAAGTGCGGCGAAACTATTGACAAAGTTTCCAATAAGCTGGAAACTTTGTCAATCTTTCAAAATCTTGATTTTATGTAAATTACATGAATAATTGTTTAATATTTTGTAATTGTGATTAAGAAACAACTTAATAATAGAACATTTCCTAAATCTTGATTTTATGTAAATTTATGAACGATTGTTTAATATTTCATATATAATTGTGATTAATATTTTATAATTGTGATTAAGAGATGACTCAATAATAGAACACTTTTTCAATCTTAAGAAATGTTTCAACAATATCAATGGCAGGAATGTGCAAGATCGGGTTGGGACGGGAACGGGAATGGTTTTCGGGATCGGGACGGGATTTTGAAATTTTCGGGATTCCTGAGAATGTTCGGGTTTCCTGAGAATGTTCGGGATTTCTAAAAATGTCGCAATTCAAGTAGAATGTATCTGTTTTTACGGAGAGTTTGTTACATGGAGAATTTGAACTCAGCATATGAGCGTTTTTTGGCTAAAGTTTAGGTTTCAATCTTTTTGTTATTCATAATTGATGGTCATGCGAATTATATGTATACTGAAGATAAAATAATCGGCAAGTTGTAAACGAGGGTATTTGCTTGTTGACGATTGACATGACGAGTAACGTGATTTTCGCACATACTAACATTAATCATGTAAGTTAATCTCAATTTTTAATTTATATCTGTATTTATAATTAATTAAGCTAGTACTGGTAAAAAACATACGATAATGTAGCGTTCTAAGAAGCACATTGATGTAACTTAGTAACTAAGAAATATTGATAAGGATCCGATACAAGGATCGAAACGTATATTCTAACACAATAAAGAATTTGATACACAATTATACCTAGTGTTCGGACTTGATTTGGCTTTGAAACACATATTGATTTATTCATCCGAGTCAATAATCAAGGAATTTTATATTTGTATCTGTTTTGTTGAATATGGTCATAGTTTTAGATTTTTTATTTCTGTTGTTGAATTTCATTTTACAAAATTTTTTGTTTTATTATAAATCATATATAGCAGGCTCTTTTATCATAGATAAAGACAGAAAAATAAAAATATCGTATATTTCGGAGAAAATCCAGTACTAGAAATATTAATATTATATACAATAGGTTGATGGAAAAACGATATTAAAAGATTCCGTACAGTATCGGATATCCCGAAGATTTTCGGAAAACCCTAACATTCTTGGGATTCCTGAAATTTTCGTGATCGTCCCAATCCGATCCGCGTCTTCTCATTCCGTCCCAAGCATCAGGTTTCGGGAATTTTGGGATCTCGCACACTTCTAATAAATATTAATTGCAACAAGTTAACATAAATCGTATGCTCCAAACGGCTCACTCGAATTTTTGGATTAATTTAAAGCAAGATGAATATTTCAAAAGGTTACACAAATATTATGTAAGAGAATAGATACACAAAAAAAAAGGATAATATCGCTACAATTTGTAGATAAACTGGAAGTATATGATCCTTTTTTTTTCTCTTCTCTTCTGAGAAAATTGGCATTTGTGCAGTGTTAAATTAACACGTATTTTATTCATTTGTTGCGTTTAAAATATATTGTTTTTATGTTACTCGTTTGCCTATTCATAAATAATGTCATTCTAATTGTAAGAACCTTTGAACATCAATTTCACGCAAAACTTATAAATACATAGTCACATTATGTTAAATTAACACTCGAATATGTAAAGAAAAAAAGGAAATTCAAAACAAAAGTTAATAAGAACGAGAGTGGATCGTTTCCAGCACAAATACATATTTTTTCTTTTCTTATCTTTTATTTTTATTTTCTCTTCTCTTACTGTATACAAGAGTGCTACGCTTGAATACGTAGTAATCAGCCGATATATGGTATATGTATATATATATATATATAGGTATGGGAATAAGTTTCCGCTCTTTCTTAACGAAAAAGATGTATTTATTTAAACAAAACAATACATTGTTAAATCTATAGTGTCAAATATAACCATTGTTTTAGTAAAAAATAATGATATTATTGAGTAGGAGCAGTGGCGACTCACATTAAATTAATTTGACACTATAAGATTTAACAGTGTACAAAGTGAGTTCATTCAAAGTATGCTCTATCGGAAGTGACAATTTTCTCCCACCTTTCAGGTAATAAACGAAGGAAGAAATCTGGTTCTTTTGAAATGATCCATTCATCAAGCTATTTTTTGATACCTTCATAAGAATTGAATCGTTCTCCAAGAAAGGGCCGACTGCATGGACCGGAATAAATAGAAATCTGAAGGAGCAATGTTCGATGAATAGCGGGTGGGGTAGAATTTCCCACTTCACTCCTTCCAAGTATTTCTTGACCGCTTTTGTGTGGTCTAGCGTTGTCATGTAGCAGAATCAGCTTGTCGTGCCTATTATCCCATTCTGGTCGTTTTTCTTTAAAAGCTGGTTCAAACGTATCAGTTGTAGTCGATAATGATCGCCAATAATGGTTTGGGATGGTTTTAGCAGCTTATAATATGCAATTCTGCATCTTCAAATTTTTTCGGTGCACCTTCGCGGTTTTTGTCACATACGTCGAAATTACCATTGTTGAATCACCGAAACCACTTCTTTATAAGTAGTATTCGATGGAGCATGCTCACCGTAAATATCTACACTCTAAATTTTTGGGAGTGAAATTTCACTCTTAAACTATCACAAAGAGTGATAGTTGCGCCAGTCCGACAGGAGTGAAATTTTCACTCTTAGAGAGTGAAAAATCACTCTAAATGGAAGTTTTTCAATCTATGTGGAGAGTGAATACATTTCACTCTCTGAAGGGAGAGATTGAAACTTCACTTTGATAAATATTAAGTTTAAGCCTTCTTACGTCTAATCTAAAAATTATTAGGCTCGTTCGACGTGTTTTTGCACAAAATGAACGAATATGGCAGAAGAAAGCGTCGCTCTGTCTCGCGAAACGAGATATTAATCATTAAAGTTGATTTTTTAGGTTAGGTTAGGTTAAGAAATTCACTCCTGGAGGAGTGAAGTGAAGTTCACTCCTTGTCGGATTGGCGCAACTATCATTTTTCTTGGAGTGAAATTTCACTCCCAAAAATTTAGAGTGTACGAGCAAACGATGCGTTTCCGCAGCTTTTCTTTAAAATGAAATAATGGAGTAAAACTTCCCGTAAATGTTGCTTTTTTGGAATAAATTCCGACATTTACAACGCAAAAAAGTTACTCTTGTTTACGCTTCGAACGAATGCCAACTACTAGGCTCAAAAGCTTGAACAACATCTTTCAAATACATGTGTTGTGTGTGTATTGCCGTTTTATCAAACACACAAGCAATGCTACTAACGACGTCTTTCTACAATAAGCGGAAACTTTATTCCCATACCAATATATATCTCGAACGAATATTTAGTAAAATGAAATACAATCGGAACGGTAGAATGAACCGCTTAAAAACAGAAATGGTTAACAAGGAAATCACTTATAATTCGGCTTAAGGGGATGCTAAACCGATTACCCAACTCAATCAAGGTCGATAGTACAGACTCTTTTAATTCCAAATTCGATAATAGTGG
>NW_017296136.1:20704-22796 GCF_001594075.2 Trachymyrmex cornetzi | reverse complement strand
ATATATATATATATATATATAATACAAATTTAAAATACAGAATATATAATGTGTTCATGTGTTTCTCCCATTTATTTAGCTCCCTTCCTAGCTCCCTAGGCCATTATCTCTTTTGGGGTGCTGTTAATAAATGAAAGTTGTTGATATTATTTAGTATTTGTGAATTGGTCGGAATTCTGAAAGCGCCCGCTTGTTTCACCGCTCGGCCAGACAGCGCTCTCTCAGTAGCTAATTCTCCAGCTTCGATCTGTACAGAGCCTCACCTTTACCAACAATCAGCAGACTGAGTAAATAATAGTATGTTCGAGGTCAGTTATGCAGTCTCTGTCGGGTCTGCGTGAGGAACGGAACACTTAGCAAGTTTATTGGATCGTGAAGTACATTCTGTATAGTGTTTTTCTGTGTTATTCTATTAAAAATACATCCACATTTTTAACAAAATTATTCTTAAATTTTATGAAGAAATTTATTAACAAAATTATTTTAAAAATATGTGAAATTTTTTCAGGTTAATTAACAAAATAACTTTGAATACGGTGAAAACAACGGATTGAAATGAAAATGATACAATTGTAGCTTGTAGTCTTACTAAATTTTGTTTTTTGATCTTTAATTCAGAATTTATTAAAAGTTTCTTTAAATAAAAAAAATTATATTTTATAAAATTTAAAAAAAAAGAATAAAGTTAAAAAATGCAATAATACATGAAATAAAAATATGAAAAATTACAAAGTAATAATTATCTTATCTAAGAATAAATATTACGCGAAGTGATAAAAGTGAAATTTAAATCATTTTGATTTAATTATCTTTAATGTGTTAATTATGTTTTTTAATATGCTTCTTCTTTTATCAAAGAAATCAAATCAATAAAGCACTTAAAATTTAAATCAAACTTGTTTGTTGTACAGGATATTATCAATCCCTAATACTATCTGTTATAATAACTGTAAATGTTGTATCCATATAGTTATACCGATTAACTATTTTCAACGTATTTGATTTTATTTTAAATTCGATGTTTTTTTATATTTTAGAGTTTGAAAGATCTATATTCCGATATAACACTACATGTTATAATAAACTGTAAATTGATTTAAAAATTAAAGTTTAGACGTATAATAATTGTATCTTTTTTCAAATTTGATGTGATTTATTTAAATATATTATAATTAAATTACAACTTATAAATATATAATTTTTTTTTGTTCAAAGTTTTTCCTTTTATGTTCATGTATCTTACTGACACTATTTTAAACAGGTCGATCACAATTACGTTAACACACGTGAAAGTAAGAAATAAATACTATATGCATCCTACATGTTATATGTTGAAATGTGTTACATCGATAAAAGAACGCGGTAAAAGATAAGCGAAAAGAATATATTAAAATAAAAAAAAAATTTAATTAATACATTCGCTTATTAAGTTAAAAGCAACGAACGGAAGTGAGAAAAATTGTGGAGTGTTAAGGGTTCTCTACATAGAAGTCGTAGACGGTCGTGGAGTCTTAAGTCGTAGGAAACTTACCAATTCCAATTGAGTATTCTCCTTATATTTGATTGCGATTGGTTGGTTTCCTACGACTTAAGACTCCACGACCATCTACGATTTCTATGTAGAGGACCCTTTACTGTTTCAATTTTCAAAATGTTCCATATTAAGCTACGAGGTTCTATAAGTCTCTGTCGTAATGACGGGACAAATTATCTGCTGCTCAAAGATGAGGATCATACGTATTAATCTGTTTTACAATTAAAAGTGCCTCTTTAACATCAATGCCACCACGTAATCAACGAGGTTAACTTTCTAATAAATTATGGCCTATAAAAATGCATAAAAAAAAAGTAAGTCTAAAAAATTAAACAAATGAAATAAGAAAAAAAGATTATCTAATTGTATTTTGTTTTCTGCTTTATTCTATTAAATGTTTTTCTTTTGTTGTTTTTCAAATCTTTACATATATATATATACATATAATATTATTGTTACAATTAAAATAATCACAATTACTTTAAATTGTCGATTTTTTATTTTATATTAATTATAATATTATAATATAGGGTAACTTCGGTATATACGCCGCGGAAG
>NW_017296136.1:13449-20502 GCF_001594075.2 Trachymyrmex cornetzi | reverse complement strand
TATATATATATATATATATATGTGTGTCTATTGGTGTCGTGATACATATATGTCTAGTTATTAATCGAGGTAAGTGTTAGCGATTTTGCCGAGAAATGATTTCCGTTGACAGTTTATACGCGTCGCGAAATGAGGTTAGGAGTGCATGTACATGGCTGTCATTGCGATCGCGAAAATTTCTCTAAGGTCCAGTAAAGTCCAGTTTCACAACTGACGGTTAACTCTTAACCGCGCGCGAAGTTCATCTTATTCATTATCTCTTTTCAATTCTAGAATTGGAAAAAGATGACAAATAAGTTGAACCTCGGTTAAGAGTTAACCGTGAGTTGTGAAACTGGGCCAGTCCGTTGTTCGTTAAGTTCTTAAAACCATCGCAGTCGGGAGTGCGTTATTAAAACCATCTCTTTGTGTGCATTCCAAAAACCATCTTCATTGGTACTTGTTCGTAAAACCCGACAGCCACGTACATTAAAGTTAAAGTGATATTATTTGTTACGAAGCAAAATCCATCGGAATCCTGTTTTCTGATTGGTTGCAGAACGTCGTACGACGCAAATCGGATGCAGTGTGAATCCAGCATTAGGGCCTCGAGTGCAATTAATTATTAATTTTGACTTTATTTTTTATTATTGTGCTGTATTCGCTCAGTGGATTCGTTGTGACGAGTGCGCATAGTAATTATTAAAGTTCAATAGACTTTCAATTTTCGTCAGCACTTGATTGGTCGATACAAGCCGGCCAATCGCGGTCCTCCGTGATTGGTCGAGGGGCCAAGTCGTCCAGAAGCCCCTTTAATTTAATTTGACAATTAAATTTGCTGCGCACTCGTTATGACGGACCCACAAGTGCATTATATCGAATATCCACTGTCCCTTAAGGTAAGGTGCCTTAAATGCGCTAAATGTTTCGGTGATGAGGGGGTAGGAAAAGTAAAGGGCGAATACAGCGACCTGCCGTTGAAGCCGGGAGCGAGTTCCCGACTTCATGGCCCGACTTAAAAGTAACCGGGGCCGAAACGGACGATAAATCCGAAAAATAATCGTTTTATAAAATCGTTTATATTTGAAAATACAATTGTTAAAATTTTGAGAGAAAATTCATTTCATAGAATTAATGTGTAAAAGGATCAGTGTATAGAGCACTAAGCTAAAATAAGTTTTGTTATATGTATAAAGGTCATTAATTTAGTTATAGAGCGCTAGACCCCAATCAGAGGTCATTTTAGTTAAAGGACTAGCGCCAATAGTAACGCTATAGTAAACGATCAGGGAAAGAACGCGAAAAGAAAACGCGTAAAATAAAAACGTAGATTTACAAGTGCAATGTAAGAGAGCAATGTAACACTTAGCACGTGCAAACCATATACCGGGTGTCCGAATGGGACAGTTAGCGGCATGGCGATAGAGATAAAAATAAACCGCAATGATAGGATGATCTACGGGAAACAAGGCGGAAATCAAAAACATTACGGAAAATTAGAGTCATATACCGGGTGGTCGCGAAAACCGAATACCTAAAAATTGAACCACGAAATGGCAGAAATAGACAACGTCAGATCTATTAATATTAAGAACAAGAAACGATAGCGTTTAGAATAAATTTATATTATACCGGGTGTCCGGGAAACACAGTTGTTAGGAACAAAATAAGTAATCCGAAAATTTTGAGAACGTCAAGTTCCAAGGGACCAAAAATAAAAAAGAATCACGCTTGAATCAAAATCGTAGTATACCGGGTGTCCTAGTAAACCAATTATTAGCAGCGAAACATAAGATACTTAGAAAATCAAAACGCCAAGTATTTCAGGGCCAAAACCGAAAGCAATCAACGTTCGAAAGAATTTTGTGATATACCGGGTGTTTATAAAACACAGGTGCCGGGATGAAAAAATTGCGAAATCGGATAACGCGAAACGACAACGTAGGCGGGACCAAGTACCGAGAACAATACCAAAATTAGAAAATCATTACATACCGGGTGTCAAAGAAAGACACGATGCGCTAGACAATTTAAGTAAAGAAATAAGTTTATACAATGCGTGCGGTAGAATAAGTCTAAGCTAAGCAATTCGTACTAACCAATACTTACCTCAAAGCCGGGGGACTGAAAGAACTTATCCGGGATAAAATGCACCTGAAAGAAAAACAACGCTATTAGTTTAAATTTATATATACTTACCTACTGGACAGGAAACCAAAGGAACTCTATCGTTAATGACTGACATGTACGCGGGATGCCTGAAATAAGGAAAATTCTATGTAATAAAATTTGATATAGATATATATATATACATATATACACATGTATGCGATAGCGAGCAAAGCGAACGCGGAAGCGCAGCATACGAGCGGAGCACCATGATCGAGGACCAGAGAGGGGAGAACGCGGTCTATATAGGCGCGGGCGCAGCGAGAAGCAGCGAGATAGTCTACCTGAATTCGCGAGAGTAGGTTAAAACCTCGAAGCGTTCTGAACCACCCACTCGCGTGGAGCGATGCTCACGCCGAGCACATAGTATTATACTCAGTGGCTTGTTGAAGTGGGAGACTTACTCCAATGTGTTCATTTTACACCATGTATTTGAAAGAGTAAATATATGTTTATACTGTGAAATTTGAAACACACGTATTATCACTGCCGAGTACTCATCCTTGTATGATAGGCTATACATAAGTGATGGCGGAATAACCTTCTCCTTGGGAGGTGAAAAGGAGTAGCGACCGTATAGAGGACAACGATTATGGACGGAATTGCATGCAGAATACTGTGATTCGGCTACACCGTATCTATCCAAACATCTTAAAAAGTATCACCCGGGAGACACAATAAGCTATAGATGTTCTCTAAATGTAATTATAAACCTAAAGGAAAATAATCCGTATAAAGATGTTAAGACCCATTTCACCAAGTGTCATGTGTCTCTCGTGGTGGATGCGGTGTAGCCGAACGACAGTCTCCTGCATGTAATTCGGTCCAGTTTTTCGTCCTCTATCCGGTCGCCACTCCTTTTGACCTCCAAAGGAGAAGATTAATCCTCTGTCGCATATGGCTTGGATCGCACAAAGATGGGTTATCGCAATTGATAATTCTCAGTTTACAAGTATCACAATATATATATATATATTTGGTCACTTTGGTACATTGTGTAAATTTGAACACATTGGAGTGAGTCTCCCACTTTGTTAAGCAACTGACAAGTAAACCTACCTTTGTGTGACTCGCCGATTTCATTGAAACTTTGTACACTTGTAGAGTAGGCAAAAATAATAGGTACGTATTTTTTTTTATCGGCAATGGTCAACATTAAAGGGGTGAAATTTTTTTATGTTAGATAGTAAAGTTTACATGTCCGACTTTCCATGCATGGGTGGTTTATCTCCCGCAACAAGGGTGCATGGAAAGTCGGACATGTAAACTTTACTATCTAACATAAAAAACATTTTGTAATAGTTTCGTGTTGATCGGTACATTATTTTTATGTGAAGCATCATGACGATGCCCTAATACCCTCAACTTTGGGGATCAATTTCAACCTTTTAATGTTGACCATTGCCGATAAAAAAAAATACGTACCTATTATTTTTGCCTACTCTACAAGTGTGCAAAGTTTCAATGAAATCGGCGAGTCACACAAAGGTAGGTTTACTTGTAAGTGTTACACTATGTGCTCCGCGCGAGCGAGTATTCTATCGCACTGCTCCACGCGAGTAGGTGGTTAAGGTACTACTCTCCTCGCTTCTGGCTTCGCACGCGCCTATATACTCCGCGCTATCCCTTCTACGATCTTCGATCTTAGCGCCTCCCTCGCTCTCGCTACTCTTATAGCATTTTCGATTGGGCAAAAGTTAGTGCGCACCAGTGCGCACTCAGTTCATACCAACACTGGACGAGTTCCATGGGTTGCACTGAATAGTGCAAGTTCAAAAGAATACGCCAAGATTTTCAGCGCTGAAGCTGAAACTCATTTTTGTTCACTTTGAAGCAATGTTCAACAAAATGTTACAAAACCACAGTAAAAGATATTAAGAGTAGAGACAAGACCCCGTTTTCAATTCAACTGCGCAGATTTGCTTGTCCCTATGTATATCCTTAACTGTGATAAAACGTGCACTGAACTGGCACCGTCAAAATATCTCGTGCCACTTAGTGCGCACTGAGTGCGCACTACGCGAGTGTCATGCGATCAAATGAACACGTGACACTAGCCAAGTGCGCATTGGCACTGCCAATCGAACACGCTCTTGACTTTGAGTGCAGCCAGTGCACCCCAATCGAAAACGCTATTAGTCTCCACTTACACTATTCCGCATACATGATAAATCGGATTCCATTACATGAATTTTCTTTTATTTTAGGTACCTCGCGTGAACAGCGGTCGTCAACGATAGGATCTCTTTGGCCTCCCGGCTTACAGGTAAGTATATAAACTTAAACTAATTACATTGTTTTTCTTTTCGTTTCAGGTACATTACAACATGGATAAAGTCCCTTCGGTTCTCCGGCCTTCAGATAAGTATTGCTCACAATGAGATCAATCTAGTTTATAATTATTCTATCGCACTGTTTCACGCGAGTTCTGACGTTTCCTTTTATTCGCTATCTCTATTTTCTCTTATCGACAACTGTGTTTCTCGGACACCCGTTGCATTATGAATTTATTGCAAACGCTATTTTTCCTTATTTTTAGTCCTGAAACGCTTGACGTTCTCGGATTTTACGAATTACAAATTCCGCTCGTGGCAACTGGGTTTCTCGGACACCCGTTATATTACGCGGTTACGCGAAACGTCACGTTTTATGGCTCTCCGCGTTGCTTTACTTGACGTTTGCTGTTTCCCCTATTTCAGGCTTTGAATGCAAGAAATCCGGTTTTCGCCGTCACACGGTATATAATTCATATTTATCGTTGTCGCGTCTTATTTGGTCTTGCTTTCTCTACATCATTGCGTCTTCGCTGTACCTTTTTCCTTTTTCCCGTGTTGATCACTGGGTTATTTGGACACCCGGTATAAGACTTAAGCTTGCGAAATGTTAACGTCCCCTGTTACGTTTAGTTAGCGATGCTATGTTTCCTGTTTCGCGATTTCTCTTCGCGGTCTTGGTAAACGCGATTTTCCAACAATTTTTTACCTTCAAGTTCCCCTAGACGTATCCGACGCTCCAATTTCTAGGGTTTTTCTCTGCGCTATTTCTCTATGAGGTTTTTTATAACGTTAATTGCGGCGCTAGCTCTTTAAACAAAAGAAACGTGATTCAATCCTTCATCCTAGCGCGCTATTAACTAAAATGAGCATTTTCGTCTCTGACTGTCGACACCACAAGATCTCGATGTTGGTTTTGAATATAAGACTTTATAATATTTGACATTTCGATGAGCAATGTGTTCTACCCTTTTGACATAATGTATTGGATTCCGTTCTCTTTTTATCTAATTTGGTAATTGGATAAAGAAGAATGAGCTGTCGCTTCTTGGAATTTGCGTATAGTATGTAAGCGGATTTAGGTTATATTATATTGATAAGGACCCAAAAATAGGGGTCGAAACATATATTTAATTAATTTTTGATATGACTTGTTTAATTACACGAAAATAAATTGTACATCCGATTAACTGATGTTTGGCTTTGAGGGCTTGCTTATTATTATTATTATTGATAGATTCCTTCAAGCCTTTTTTTTAGATATTTGTTAAAATGACCTCTTGTTCGGCTTTGCTAATAAACATAATAATTTTGCGAACTTATTACCTAAAATAAACTATTATTCGAATCTTGCTGATCAATAGCAAAATAATTTCACTTTGAGTTTCTGTTTGTCGCCAATCTATGAACTAATAATGCAATGATTGCGAAATTCGCCTGTACTTATGTGTACTTAACTCGATATATTTATTTGTGAGCCCGTATGTAACGGGAGGGCTCCGATTGCACACATCGCATATTGCACACATGTGTCGCTGATTCGCCAATTTAAAAATAAAATAATCTCATTGGCAAAACAGTAAAAAATTACTAGGCACCAGTTGATATGAGTGGTGTGTACAATCAGAACTGTAGGCAAACGGGATCCTCCCTATGTAACGTTCGCGTTAATGAATTTTTTTTGGACGTATCGTCCCGCTCGTAGCGATTTGTTTAACATTTAATAAGATCAACTTAACTTCGCAAAATAAACTTATAATTCCCGTATTGTTCTTCGCTTTAATTTTTAATAATTACAATGTCGGGCCATGAAGTCGGGACCTCGCTCCCGGCTTCAGCGGCAGGCCAAAGCACTCGCGGCAGCCTCGGTGAGTGCAATAGTGTGGGCAAATTAAGAACTAGTGGCGCGGCTAAAGCGACCTCACGATTGGCGGAGACGGTTGAAGGACCTGATAAGCGCCGGGCCGCGACATCGGGTTCGCGGCGACTCACGCTTCCATTCACAGCCGCCCCTTCGCCATCGCAAGCAGCCAATGAGGCAAGGGCCCAAGGAAGGACGTCAACAACACCGACTAGTAGATCCCCCTCATACGCGGCAGTCACTGCGGGCCCATCAACCAGGAGTACAACATTTTCCACCACAGCCCGCAGTAAGACTGTCGCGAAGACCGCTGCGCCTACCACAACAACCAGAGAGGCCAGGAGATCCGGCGAGGCCGCCGCAATGAGGAAGTCGCCGAGGACCGCCACGGTGAGTAAACCACGTGTGATGTCGGTAAAAATAATGAAGTTGCCTGTCAAATCCATTTCCAAGACAGGCGTGCAGAACGCTGCCAAATTGGCACGCGCTCCCTCTCAACCCCCGCAGAGGACATCACCGGTGGCGGGGGGTTCACGACCATCCGTGGAGAAAATAAAATGCGGAGAGGGAGCACTGAAGAAGTTGCCCGTCAATAAAGATCTTCCAGTTTCATCCAGGATTCGGCGGGCAACGAGCGTGCCGGTTGAGAAGTGCGACGACACTGCAAGACGGGAGCGCGTCTCCCCACACCCTTCTCGTAACATAAAGAACTATATATTATTGTCATCATCTGACGAGGAGGGTACGCCATTCCAGCCAGGCGGCGTGGGG
>NW_017296136.1:9627-13329 GCF_001594075.2 Trachymyrmex cornetzi | reverse complement strand
TGGACCGGCCATCGTCCAAAGTGGTAGGCAACTCGACGTCGCCAATCGCAGGGGGCCTTAACAACATAATGGACCAATGGAGGAAGACACCCCCTGCGATACTCCCCAGCCTGCCTCCGACCACTAGAGGCAGTCTATCGGGGAGCCCAGGCGAGAAATTAATATCCTTCTCGCCAGCGACGTCGCTACCGACGACGTTCACCACATGCACGGTGACGACGACCACCTGTGGAAGTCCAATTATATCCACGGGCTTCATAGGTGGCGTGGGGAGGCAAATAACACCACCATCTTGCCTCCCCCAATGGAACATCCTCCCGACCATCGGGGAGGAAAAAACGTCACCGTGCGTGGCGGTCACAACACTACCAATAGGCGGCTTCAGGACGTCCCCGCTCATCCAACCAAGGCCAACGACTCCGGAGCGCGGGGACAAGAGGAGCGGCGGCAAGAAAGCGCGGCGTCCACTACACCCATCGTCGAGGGGGACAAGCAGTGGGGTGGCCAGCGGACGGTAAGCGTGGGGAGAAGAACGAGGAGGCAGCAGAAACACGACAGATCCTCCTCCAACTCCGAGTCCCCGCCAACCGCTGGACCATCGCGTTCGTAGCGCATAGCCCTACTATCTGCATTAATTGCAGCGTCGACGAACCAGTACGACAAGAGTCTGAGTGTCAGCAGAACGAACGATAATACTTGTGAGGAAATAAGTCCGCCCCATAACATTTTGCCAGTAGAGGCGGAGCGACAACGCCGGGAGACATCGCCGGAGGACAATGAGGAGGAAGACGTCGGCCAGCGTACTGGAACGCAGGTAAGTGCCGAACATCCGAGTGCTCCCACATATGTTTGTGGTGTGATGTCTCGACGGGGAGCAGCCAAGTCACTCACCGTACCACCGCGAGCCGATCGTGAGGAGGGCGGTCGGCAGTATCACGGGCGGCGTCCGGACGCACCTGTCGGTCGCGGGATTACCCGGCGCCTGCGACTGTCGCGAGGCAGTGTAGGCGTGAGCGGGTAGCCGCCCGCAACGCGCTGCTCGATCGGGCTAAGGACGTCGCTACGATTGCGGATCTGGAGGCGTTCGCGGCTTCGATCGCGGCGTTCTTCGGGGAAGATGCATCGACCACTGGTGCTGCAGCTCGAGCTCGTGATCGCTCGGCGCGGTCACGGGAGGCGGATGCGCATCGGGGGGCGAGGGGAGGTGAACCTCCGAAGAAAGAGGGCGCCAGTGGGCCGGGGTCGGCGTCGGCCGGCCCCGGAGCGTCGGGAGAAGTACGCGGGGACTGGGTGCGCGAGGCCAAGCGCCTTCAAGCGCTGTACAGGGCGAACCGCCGTAAAGCGGTGCGAGAAGTACTCCAGGGGCCGGCTAATCGGTGCGGAGTGCCGAAACGCCGGAGTACTTTGAGCACCTATATAGCGGCGCGGATGCTCTGGCCGGCGTTGGCGAGCGCCCCGACCTCCCAAGTTCGTAGGAGGTGTCCTGGGTCCGCTCGCGGAGCGAGAGGTGGACCGTCGGCTCCGGCGTATGAATAATTTGCGCCGGGTCCCGACGGTGTATCCTACTGTGACCTTCGTGGGGCGGATCTGGGAGCGCGGCTCCTCACAGCTATTTATAACATCTGCTTGCGGCTCGAGGCGGTCCCCGCGTCCTGAAAGGGGTGATCCCGATTGATCACGGTTCGATTGGACAATCACAGCGACCGGTACCTAGGAGCTTTGTAGTCTCGAGCGCTGTGAGTGGCTCGTATCCAATTGAGCCGTGTTCAACTGGATGCCACCCGTCCTGGAAGACCTCCAACACTGTGTTAATTCACAAGAAAGGAGACCGGAACGTGTTGGAGAACTGGTGCCCTCTCGCTTTAGGGGACATCGTTCCCAAACTCTTCGCCGCGCTCTTGGCCGACTGATTGACCGACTGGGCGGTCACTCACGGGAAGCTCTGCTCCGTACAGAAGGCGCTTCTTGCGGGACGAGGAGTGTTACGAGTACAACTTCGTCCTGCAGGAAATCCTAACGCACACTAAGCGAACTAAGCGCCAAGCGGTGGTCGCGTGGCTGTACCTGTCCAACGCGTTTGGATCGACCCCGTACGCGACCATCCGCAATGCGCTTATAAGATCCGCGGTGCCACGGGGTCTCATAGCAATATGGGACTCCATGTCAATATACAATGGTTGCACGACGAGGGTGCGAACCGCCGAGAGTCACACAGCACCCATCCCCATCCGGTCGGGCGTCCGTCAGGATTGTCCGCTAAACCCTATTATTTTTAATCTAGCCATCGATTCGGTCGTCCGTGTGGTGGCCGTATCAGACGATGGCTATAACTTACACGAGCGCTCGTGGTCTGTACTGGCTTATGCGGACGACATTGCACTGTTTAAGGGTTCCCTCAAGACCGTTGACCTTAACATCCGTTAAACTGTCAAATTCTGGCTCAACCTCCCTCAGCGAGCCAGTGCGAAGGGAGTCTACATGCCCCCCTGTTTGGGAGGGTGTGGACTCCTGCCGCTCTCGGACCTTGCCGACGTCCTCACGGTAGCGTACCGTATGTTAACGGTTCGCGTGGGCGCCGTGAGGGAGTTGGCGTGGGAATCGCTGAGGGGAGTGGTTGGGCGCAGGATCGGCTACGCCCCTAGTTGCGAGGATATTGCCTCCGTCCTATCCGATTCGCTGGATGGAAGGATGAGGGGCGGAGGGGAGGCTTCGCTCTGGTCGAGGCCGCTGTTACTGCAGACACAGATTCTTTTCTTTCGAGAGAATCGGCTCCGCCGCAACTACGATTGGCGCCTGCGAGATGCGAGCAGGAGTCCCCTTATAATAACTGAAAAACAGACTCCGCGAAAAACTCGTAAAAACGCCAATCAATCCGGAAAAATAACAACACTAAGGTAGGCTTAAAAGGGACGAGATTGCGAAAAACATCATAAATGGACCTAAGTCACGCGATAATAAAAATTCAAGCTGTTGTCCGAGTTGTTGACCAACACTTTCGTCTTAAGAAAAACAGGCACCGCGTCGCCATAAAAATCATAAGAAACATGAAATAACTTCTCACGGCGTTTACTTAGCCATATTTTTCACGAGGATGAAGGAATTCATCACCCGCTTAAAGCAATCTTGCCCCTTTTAGAGAAAACATAAATCATTCCTTTTGTTCTCTAAACCCCTTTTTTTCAATGCACTTTAGATTAACAACGATAGGACATTTTAAAAATCATAAATCTCGCGCGACATTGCAACTAACTATTGCATCCTAGACAAAGGGCACTACGCCTTTTTTTCGGGGTATAAATAGAGGCCCCGTAGAAGCGCAGAGAGTCAGTCAAAATTTCAAACTAGCCGAATCCACGTTGGGCGTTCGCAACAATAACACAATTCAACTAGCGTCAGTTCGCGAAATAGTACGTTGTTCGAGTGCTCTGCCGATCTCTGGAATTCATCGAGACCACCCACCCGCCAACTGCTATCCTTGGCCGCTCTTGCGTGGACGTTGAAACCTATTCTCTTGTCGAACGAACATCTCACGCATCACCACCAGTAAGTCCATCCAGCCTACAATTACACACACACCCTTTTATACGCCCCCCTTTTTTTCGTATCAGCGCGTACGCGACCACACACACACACACACACACACACACACACACACACACACACACACACACACACACACACACACACACACACACACACACA
>NW_017296136.1:8838-9086 GCF_001594075.2 Trachymyrmex cornetzi | reverse complement strand
AAAATGTATGTTTACATTTTTAGTAAATATTTACCATTATTCAAACAAATATTTATTACAATGTAGTACATTTTCCTTTTAGTGAACACATGAGCACATCTGTATCATTGTGTTATACTTTGTGTCTTTAAGGGTGCTGTCACATGCGGCGTAACATGCGTAAGCGTAACCTGCGTATTCTAGTAATTTACTAGAACACGTTATTTTTTATTTACTAGAATACGCCATTCTGAAAGCCCGCATTCACA
>NW_017296136.1:6118-7015 GCF_001594075.2 Trachymyrmex cornetzi | reverse complement strand
TGCTAGCCAATCAAAGCTTATTATGAGATAAGGCACGAAAAAAGCTCGTTAAGGCGTGCAAGAACTTTTTACATCGTACTGCTTACTATCATTGTAATGAGCTGTATGCGTCGTCTACAATATGCGAAGTAAGCTTGGTTTAAGAAGTAAGAGTAAGAAATTATCCAATCACAGTCGAATGTGAGAAGAATAATTGACTGTGACTGGTCAATTTCTTACTTCTTATGCGGGGTCTACAATAGAAGTCGTAGCAGTCGTAGGGTCCTAAGTTGTATAAAATTGACCAATCATAGTCGATTAGTCTTCTCATATTCTACTGTGAATGGTTAATTTTCTACGACTTAAGACTCTACGACTGCTACGTCTTCTATTGTAGACCCCGCTTTACTCCGTGTATTGTAGACGACGCATAATACGGGGTCTACAATAGAAGTCGTAGTGGCCGTAGAGATCTTAAGTCGTAAAGAATTAATCAATCGCAATCGAATATGAGAAGAATAATCGACTATGATTGGTCAATTTTCTACGACTTAAGACCCTACGACCGTTACGACTTCTATTGTAGACCCCGCTTAAGAGTCTGTGCTGTTAGGGTATACACACAAACGTATGCATAAAGAAAATTATCCAATCGCATTTCTCCTATAAAGACGCACGTAAAATGCGATTGGATGATTTCCTTTATGCATTCGTTTATGCGGCTATGTAAAGGCCCAAATGAAGACTCTTGCACAACGCATAACGCATAGAGCATAAACGAATCAACTAATCAGAATCTTTCCTTTCCTCCTATTCCATGGAAAAGAATTTCGATTGGTTGATT
Source organism: Trachymyrmex cornetzi (assembly GCF_001594075.2). Lineage (NCBI taxonomy): Eukaryota > Metazoa > Arthropoda > Insecta > Hymenoptera > Formicidae > Trachymyrmex > Trachymyrmex cornetzi. Next base: position 6,192 of record NW_017296136.1, on the reverse strand, counting down.
CTTTTATGCACTATGCATTATGCGTTATGCAAAAGTCTGTGTCTGGGCCTTAAGTTTGTGTGGATATACTCTTA
>NW_017296136.1:4376-5720 GCF_001594075.2 Trachymyrmex cornetzi | reverse complement strand
GCGTCGTGACGCGATGGACGACGCGACGCGTGACGCGCTCAGTAGAAACGTACCATAAGCCATTAGTCATAAATTAGAAATTAGAAGCTGGAAATTGACCAATTATAGTCAAATGAAAAGAGAATAACCGACTATGATTGGTCAATTCTTACAGATTATGGAAAAAATTTAGACAGATTACGGTCTATTATAAATCAACACTTAATCCAAATTTACAATAGAATTTTAAGCTTTTAGCCATAAGAAATTAAAGAACCATAGTCAATTATTCTCCTCGCATTCGACTGTAATTGGTCAATTTCTTACAGCTTAAGCTTAAAACACTTATTGTAGATCCAGACTATGTCCATTAGAAATGGACGAATCACAGTTGCTTATTCTTCTCGGATTCGATTGTAACTGGTCAATGTCTTACGGCTTAAGGCTTAAAATATCTATTGTAGATCCGGGGTAATGGGCCTTCTTACCCCGGATCTACAATAGATGTTTTAACCCTTAAGCCATAAGAAATTGACCAATTACAGTCGAATCCGAGAAGAATAAGCGACTGTGATTCGTCTATTTTTTATGGCTTAAGGCTTAAAACCCTATTGTAGATCCGGTCTTACAATAAGCTATTAATCATAAATCAGAAGTCAAAAGCTAAAAATTGATCGACCACTGTCGCCAACTTTCAGCTTCTGACTTCTGATTTATAGTAAAAAATAGGGTTCTAAACCATAAGCCATAAGAAATGGACGAACCATAGTTGATTATTCTCCTTAAATTCAACTATAACTCTGCAAACACAATAGAGTAGTAGGTCTTAAGCCTTAAGAAATTGATCAATCACAGTCGAATGTGAGAAGAATAATCGACTACGATTAATCAATTTCTTAAAGTTTAAAGTTTATTACTCTATTGTGTTTGCGGGGTAACCCCGGATCTACAATAGGTGTTTTAAGCCTTCAGCCGTAAGAATTTGATCAAGTACAGTCGAATCCGAGAAGAATAAGCGACTGTGATTCGCCCATTTCTTATGGCATAAAGCTTAAAATCCTATTGTAGATCCGGACTTAGTCCTTATTCTCCAGTCGCTTATTCTCCTCGGATTCGACTATAATTGGTCAATTTCTTACGACTTAAAGTCGCAGCACAGACTCTTGCATAACGCATAACGCATAGTGCATAAACAAATCAACTAATTAGATGCTTTCCTTTCCTCTCATTCCATGGAAAAGAAAAATTTCGATTGGTTGATTTCCTTATGCACTATGCATTATGTGTTATGCAAGAGTCTGTGTTGCGGTTTTTACGGCTTAAGGCTTAAAACACCTATTGTACTTAGGGCTGTCGCACATGAAA
>NW_017296136.1:3553-4269 GCF_001594075.2 Trachymyrmex cornetzi | reverse complement strand
TTATGCTCTGTTATGCATTTCATGTGCGAGAGCCTTACAGTTGAATGTGAGAAGAATAACTGATTCTGATTCGACAATTTCTGATGGTTTATAATAGGTTTTTAAGCCTTAAGCCATAAGATATGGACAAATTACAGTAGATTATTCCTCTCGGATTCTACTGTAATTGGTCAATTTTTTACGGCTTAAGTTTTAAAACACTTATTGTAGATCCGAACTAAGCTTTAAAAACCTATTATAGGTCCGGGCTAATGGGCTTTCTACGGCGTCGTCTACAATACACGGAGTAAGAAGTAAGAGTAAGAAATTGACCAATCACAGTCGATTATTCTTATCACATTCGACTGTGATTGGTCAATTTCTTACTCTTACTTCTTACTCCATTTATTGTAGACGGGTCTTACAATAAGCCATTATCGAAATTTGAAGCTGGAAACACAATGAAAAGTGCAGGCAATAGGAACAAGAAACAACAAATTTCAACCTATCAGAAATGTTATATACTAGAATGGATGCTTTCTGATAGGTTCAAATCTTTTATTTCCTGTTCCTATTGTCTGCGCCTTTCATTGTTTCCAGCTTAAGTCTTAAGCCGTAAGAAATTAACCAATCATATACAGGGTGGACCAGCTGAAGTGATCCAGTCAAATATCTCGAAAACTAGCAGGGATAGAGAAAAATGTTTCGTATGAAAAGTTTAGGGTTACACGGGGGAA
>NW_017296136.1:1644-1986 GCF_001594075.2 Trachymyrmex cornetzi | reverse complement strand
TATAAATATAAATTATAATTTAAACGCCCGTTATGTTTTAAACAATGACAAAATAAACGGTAATATACAAGCTTAAAATAGATGACTAATTTTATTAATCTAAAGTTATTTCCATGAATTAATTTTATTAATTCTAAAGTTAAATTATGACTCCTTTTGACTACATTGCACCATGCTTTATTCCGGATCTACAATAGGTGTTTTAAGCCTTAAGCCGTAAGTTATTGACCAATTACAGTCGAATCCGAGAGGAACAAGCGACTGTGATTCGCCCATTCCTTATGGCTTAAAGCTTAAAACCCTATTGTAGATCCGAACTTGAGGCCATGGCACACACCTTCC
>NW_017296136.1:1200-1525 GCF_001594075.2 Trachymyrmex cornetzi | reverse complement strand
GGAGTAAGAAGTAAGAGTAAGAAATTGACCAATTACAGTCGAATGTGAGAAGAACAATCGACTGTGATTGGTCAATTTCTTACTCTTACTTCTTACTCCGTGTATTGTAGACGGGCCTTTATGGTTACTGTTACCCTGGATCTACAATAGGTGTTTTAAGTCTTAAGCCGTAAAAAATTGATCAATTACAGTTGAGAATCCGAGAAGAATAAGCGACTGTGATCCTACCATTTCTTATGGCTTAAGGCTTAGAGCCCAGACACAAGCTTTTGCATAACGCATAACGCATAGTGCATAAGCGAATCAACTAATCAGAAGCTTTCCT
>NW_017296136.1:0-264 GCF_001594075.2 Trachymyrmex cornetzi | reverse complement strand
CTTGCATAACGCATAACACATAATGCATAAGAATATGTACCAATCGAAGTTCTCCGTTTCTTTCCCTTCCATGCAATAGAGAACTCTGGTTGGTTCAATCTCTTATGCCTCATGTGTTATGCATTATGCAAGAGTCTGTGCTCCCCGCTTTATGCATTTCATGTGCGAGAGCCCTAACTCTTTTCACATTAAAACACTAGTAATCATAGACTTATAAGATAGACGGAGCATTCATACAAGAGAAGCTGAAGACAACACTGAAGG
>NW_017296135.1:250798-253950 GCF_001594075.2 Trachymyrmex cornetzi | reverse complement strand
TCCAACGCAGCTTTATCTTCTTCTCGAACGCAGCTTCTCGCACGCAAAGATATATATATATATTATATGTATGGTTTACAGCAATAATTTGAAATATTTACTGTTCAAGCAAGCTCGAATACGTCAAAGACAGCCAATTCAAATAACGCGCCGCAAGCACAACTTTCATTTTATGCTTAACGCGACAGCGCATGATCGAGAGCGCGATCAGATTGGCAGGCGCTTTCGAGCGTCCCTTTTTCGTTTCCTTCCGCTTATTATTATTCCCTTGGTAACGTCAACGAATTAACACGTATGTCAATAAAGGAATCCGAAGACTGATACCTTATCACGCCCTTTCGAACATTTATTGTTCATATCAATTAAGACGATTCAAGGTAAGATCATTAAAGATCCTCTTTGCTTCTTGCTGCACAAAATCAATCTAATACGTGTCTCTAATCACACGTATCCATTATTCTATGTTTGCCTGACGAACGGTCTCGGGCGGTGGGTCGCTACCATCAATGGGTGTCCGATGATCTGGCTCGGACAGAATTACTTGACGATTCGCTCTGAGTAATCAATTAACTCCTTTCTTATGGGACCTGGTGATCGGCTCATCCAATTGCTGGATGTCCGACCGTTTTTCGATAAACGCCATCCACGTAGAGTGAGGCAGGACGATACGGTTGCCTCGAGTATCGCCCATCGTAATTTCCACTTGAGACATTGGTCTCGCGGCGATCCCAATCTCCAGAAATTTGTACGCTGTCGGTGTCAGCGCAAACACCTTTCTTAAAATGCTACGTGCACTGTAGGAAACATACGAATAAACAGTATAGAAAAAAATTTTTCCGCAGATATAAGTGAAATACTTACGGTCGAAAGTATGAGTTCATGTCTTCAGAGCAACTGATGCAGTCCCTCTCAAATTCTTTATAAAGTTTCCCCTATCATAGCACTTCCAGGATGGATGTTGAATTTATGTATCAATTTCAAAGAATAGTTTATATGAAATTACTTGAGAATCTTTAATCACACACTTGCGAGGTATAATAAGCCTGACAGATCCGATTAGTCCGTGTACACGAGAATAGTTTCTATTTCAGCGTCATCACTTTTAGAGAATAGTTCATATGAAATTATTTGAGAATCTTTCACACACATGCAAGGTGTATAATAACCCCGACAGATACGATTAGCCCATGTGCAATAACACGAAAGAATATCACCAAGTATTTCCGCACAACATGTAGAAAACGCTGATCGTCTACATTGAATGTCTAATTCATCATAGTCGTAAACATTTTCGAAGTGTTGAATGTTTATCACACCAAGTACCAGTGCGTGTTAAAACATTGTGGAAACCGAGTTCCCGATAGCGTATCAATGCGGGAGCGATGAGCAATTACGGTTAACCATGTTTGCACAGACTGACTTTGCGGGGTCCCCGTCAGTATTTATATTTTCGTTCCCACTCAACAATAGTAAAAAATGCAATGTTTGCGAAAACATGTCGCAACATGTTTCGCGATGACACCATCAATTTAGCACATGCAAAAATGCACCCCTTACAATAAAAGAGACATCCGAGGATAATTTCAATGTAATCAAATACTGCAAATTGTAGCGTCAGCAAATATGCAACTGCTTTGTCAGCGTAATATAAGAAATTTTTTCAAGGACATCATCAATGTATTTTGATACAACACGTGCAAAAGTGCACCTCTTACAATAAACGACGTATCCGGTGATGACATCAATGTAATCTAATAAAGCAAAATGCAACATTTGCAAATATAGAACTGCTTTGTCAGCGTAATATAAGAAATTCTTTCAAGAATTGTTAATGTAATTCAAGATTTTGTATTTTAGTCAACACCGATATGAGGCTTATTGGACCAGTATCTCATAAGTAATCTTATAAACTCAGCTGCTTAAATGTAATCTGTCTTTATCAATATTGTTTAATCCTGTGTTAACGATTAAACATATTTTATGTTTAATTAATATTATAAAGAGTTAAGATTTTAGTTGTTCTGATTTGTTAATTAAAATATTTAAAAGAAAATTACAAATTATTATATTTAAGATGACAGTAATGAAAATTTCATCAACATACACATGATCCTTTCATGTTTTTAATAATATGTAACCTCATTAAACAGTTATCTTCGTGGTTCAACTTATCCTTCGAGAATGCTCCACATGTCCACTTGCATCCTTGTAATTAATATAATCTTTTTCATGTTTACGAGATATATCAAGAATTTATAAGTACTCAATTATTAAGCCAGATGAACATGCAACGTAAATGCTTTTAAAGCATTTGTCATTAGTTCATCTATAATTGTGTGAAGATTTATAATAATTTCAAGAAAAAGTGTCACAACTAGCCTCGTTCTACCCTACATCGAGACTCCGTACTAGATGATAGCAACACCTTTTCTACCGAATCGCGGTTTACGCTATCGCATAATACTCCACATTAATATATACGTATATACAGGGTGTTTCCAAATTAAATGGCAAAACTTCGGGAGCGTGTAGAGGAGTAAAAAACTAAGAAAAAAAGTCCTATAGACATATGCTCGTTTTTGCTCTGTTTCAGAGAAAATCGAAAAAAAATGTTTACATTTCTTGCCATATCTAGCACCGACATATTTGATTACATTTTCCACTTTCTGTTATAAATTTGTCAGTCGCTCTTTGAAAGCCTTTAACAGTAGATGAATTTTGTCTTTTGCAATATGCCGCGTACGTATTCTAATAGTGAATATGCTGATATGGTTTTTGTATACTGTTTCTGCAACGGTAATGCTTTAAAGGCGGTGCGAGAATATGCGCGACGATTTCCAAACAGAAGAGTGCCAAACCGAAGAGTGTTTATGTTGACATTTAATAGATTGCGAGAGACTGGATCATTTTCAATTCTACAAGAAAACAACCGATTTCAAGCAGCGTTACGAAGAGATTTGCAGGCAGGGAATCGTATTTTACAACATTTTGACAATCATCCTGAGACCAGCGTTCGGAATGCGTCGGCTGTATTGGAAGTGTCACCACAAACAATTTGACGAACTGTAAAAGGAGATAATCGCTATTCCTACCACATTCAAAAATTTATTACCTCAAGATCATTGGAACAGATTGAACTTTTGTAACTGGTA